>NW_024543742.1:0-34995 GCF_018167655.1 Microtus oregoni
AGCACTGAGCATCCAGCACCCTGAGTACTGAGCACTGAGCACCCAGCACCCCGAGCACTGAGCACCCAGCACCCTGAGCACTGAGCACCCAGCACCCGAGTACTGAGCACCCAGCACCGTGAGTACTGAGCACCCAGCACCCGCCCAGCACCCCGAGTACTGAGCACCCCTGCACCGTCAGTACTGAGCACCCAGCACCCTGAGCACTGAGCACCAGCACCCTGAGCACTGAGCACCCAGCACCCTGAGTACTGAGCACCCAGCACCCTGAGCACTGAGCACCCAGCACCCGGAGTACTGAGCACCCAGCACACTGAGCACTGAGCACCCAGCACCCTGAGTTGTGCGCACCCCAACGTACTGAGCACCGAGCACCCCGAGCACTGAGCACCCAGCACCCTGAGTACTGAGCACCGAGCACCCCGAGCACTGAGCACCCAGCACCCTGAGTACTGAGCTCCGAGCACCGTGAGCACTGATCACCCAGCGCCCCGAGCACGGAGCACCCTGAGCACAGAGCACCCAGCACCCTGAGCAATGAGCACCCTGAGTACTGAGCACCCAGCACCTTGAGCACTGAGCACCCGAGCACCGCGACCACTGAGCACCCAGCACCCTGAGTACTAAGCACCAAGCACCCTGAGTACTGAGCACCCAGCACCCTGAGCACTGAAACACACAGCACCCTGAGTACTGAGCACCTCGAGCACTGAGCACCCAGCACCCTGAGTACTGAGCACCGAGCACCCCGAGCACTGAGCACCCAGCACAGCGAGCACTGAGACCCCCACACCCCGAGCACTGAGCACCCAGCACCCTGAGCACTGAGGACCCAGCACCCTGAGCCCTGAGAACACAGCACCCTGAGTACTGAGCACTCAGCACCCCAGCACCCCCGAGCACTGAGCACCCAGCACCCTGAGTACTGAGCACCGAGCACCCCGAGTACTGAGCACCCAGCACCCTGAGCACTGAGCACCCAGCACCCCGAGCACTGAGCACCCAGCACCCTGAGCACTGAGCACACAGCACCCTGAGTACTGAGCACTGAGCACCCAGCACCCCGAGCACTGAGCACCCAGCACCCTGAGCACTGAGACCCAGCACCCTGAGCCCTGAGCACCCAACACCCTGAGTACTGAGCACTCAGCACCCAGCACCCCGAGCACTGAGCACCCAGCACCCTGAGTACTGAGCCCTGAGCACCCAGCACCCCCCGAGCACTGAGCACCCAGCACCCTGAGCACTGAGCACCCAGCACCCGAGTACTTGAGCACCCAGCACCCTGAGTACTGAGCACCCAGCAACCTGTGTACTGAGAACCCAGCACCCCCGAGTACTGAGCACCCAGCACCCTGAGTACTGAGAACCCAGCACCCCGAGTACTGAACACCCAGCATCCTGAGTACTGAGCACCCAGCCCCTGAGCACTGAGCACCCAGCACCCCGAGAACTGAGCACCCAGCACCCTGAGTACTGGAGCACCCAGCACCCTGAGCACCGAGCACCCAGCACCCTGAGCACTGAGCACCCAGCACCCTGAGTAGTGAGCACCCAAAGTACTGAGCACCGAGCACAACGAGCACTGAGCACCCAGCACCCTGAGTACTGAGCACCGAGAACCCCCCCGAGCACTGAGCACCCAGCACCCTGAGTACTGAGCTCCGAGCACCCCGAGGACGGAGCTCCCAGCGCACCGAGCACCCTGAGCACTGAGCACCCAGCACCCTGAGTACTGAGCCACCCAGCACCCTGAGCAATGAGCACCCTGAGTACTGAGCACCCAGCACCTTGAGCACTGAGCACCGAGCACCCCGAGCACTGAGCACCCAGCACCCCGGAGTACTGAGCACCAAGCACCCTGAGTACTAAGCACCGAGCACCCTGAGTACTGAGCACCCAGCACCCTGAGCACTGAACACACAGCACCCTGAGTACTGAGCACCTCGAGCACTGAGCACCCAGCACCCTGAGTACTGAGCACCGAGCACCCCGAGCACTGAGCACCCAGCACCGCGAGCACTGAGCACCCAGCAACCTGAGTACTGAGCACCCAGCACCCTGAGTACTGAGCACCCAGCACCCTGAGCACTGAGTACCCAGCACCCTGAGCACTGAGCACCCAGCACCCTGAGCACTGAGCACACAGGACCCTGAGCACTGAGCACCCAGCACCCTGAGTACTGAGCACTGAGCACCCCAGCACCCTGAGCACTGAGCGCCCAGCACCCTTAGTACTGTGCACTGAGCACCCAGCACCCCGAGCACTGAGCACCCAGCACCCCGAGTACTGAGCACCCAGCACCCTGAGTACTGAGCACCCAGCACCCTGAGTACTGAGCGCCCAGCACCCCGAGTACTGAGCACCCAGCACCCTGAGTACTGAGCACACCAGCAGCCTGAGCACTGAGCACCCAGCACCCCGAGCACTGAGCACCCAGCACCCTGAGTACTGAGCACCCAGCACCCTGAGCACTGAGCACCCAGCACCCTGAGCACTGAGCACCCAGCACACTGAGCACTGAGCACCCAGCACCCTGAGTAGTGAGCACCCAACGTACTGAGCACCGAGCACCCCGAGCACTGAGCACCCAGCACCCTGAGTACTGAGCACCGATCACCCCAAGAACTGAGCACCCAGCACCCTGAGTACTGAGCTTTGAGCACCCCGAGCACTGAGCACCCAGCACCCGGAGTACTGAGCACCCAGCCCCCTGAGCACTGAGCACCCAGCACCCTGAGTTGTGAGCACCCAACGTACTGAGCACCGAGCACCCCGAGCACTGAGCACCCAGCACCCTGAGTACTGAGCATCCGAGCACCCTGAGCCCTGAGCACCCAGCACCCTGAGTACTGAGCTCCGAGCACCGTGAGCACTGAGCACCCAGCGCCCCCGAGCACGGAGCACCCTGAGCACTGAGCACCCAGCACCCTGAGCAATGAGCACCCTGAGTACTGAGCACCCAGCACCTTGAGCACTGAGCAACGAGCACCCCGAGCACTGAGCACCCAGCACCCAGAGTACTGAGCACCCAGCACCCTGAGTACTAAGCACCGAGCACCCTGAGTACTGAGCACCCAGCACCCTGAGCACTGAACACACAGCACCCTGAGTACTGAGCACCTCGAGCACTGAGCACCCAGCACCCTGAGTACTGAGCACCGAGCACCCCGAGCACTGAGCACGGAGCACCGCGAGCACTGAGCACCCAGCACCCGAGCACTGAGCACCCAGCACCCTGAGTAATGAGCACAGAGCACCCTGAGTACTGAGCACCCAGCACCCCTGAGCACTGAGTACCCTGCACCCTGAGGACTGAGCACCCAGCACACTGAGCACTGAGCACACAGCAACCCTGAGCACTGAGCACCCTGAGTACTGAGCACCCACCACACTGAGCACTGAGCACACAGCACCCTGAGCACTGAGCACCAGCACCCTGAGTACTGAGCACTGAGCACCCAGCACAAGGAGCACTGAGCACCCAGCACCCTGAGTACTGAGCACTGAGCACCCAGCACCCCGATCACTGAGCACCCAGCACCCTGAGCACTGAGCACCCAGCACCCGAGTACTGAGCACCCAGCACCCTGAGTACTGAGCACCCATCACCCTGAGTACTGAGCGCCCAGCACCCCCCGAGTACTGAGCCACCCAGCACCCTGAGTACTGAGCACCCAGCACCCTGCGCACCTGAGCACCCAGCACCCCGAGCACTGAGCACCCAGCACCCTGAGTACTGAGCACCCAGCACCCTGAGTACTGAACACTCAGCACCCAGCACCCTGAGCACTAAGCACCGATCACCCTGAGTACTGAGCACCCAGTACCCTGAGCACTGAACACTTCAGCACCCTGAGTACTGAGCACCCCGAGCACTGAGCACCCAGCACCCTGATCACTGAGCACCCAGCACCCTGAGTACTGAGGCACCCTGCACCCTGAGTACTGAACACCCAGCACCCTGAGCACTGAGCACTGAGCACCCTGAGCACTGAGTACTGAGAATTGAGCACCCTGAGCACTGAGCACCCAGCACCCTGAGTACTGAGCACTGAGCACCCAGCACCCCGAGCACTGAGCACCCAGCACCCAGAGTACTGAGCACCAGCACCCTGAGTACTAAGCACCGAGCACCCTGAGTACTGATGCACCCAGCACCCTGAGCACTGAACAACACAGCACCCTGAGTACTGAGCACCTCGAGCACTGAGCACCCCAGCACCCTGAGTACTGAGCACCGAGCACCCCGAGCACTGAGCACCCAGCACCGCGAGCACTGAGCACCCAGCACCCGAGCACTGAGCACCCAGCACCCTGAGTAATGAGCACAGAGCACCCTGAGTACTGAGCACCCAGCACCCTGAGCACTGAGTACCCTGCACCCTGAGCACTGAGCACCCAGCACCCTGAGCACTGAGCACACTGCGCCCTGAGCACTGAGCACCCAGCACCCTGAGTACCTGAGCACTGAGCACCCAGCACAAGGAGCACTGAGCACCCAGCCACCCTGAGTAGTGAGCACTGAGCACCCAGCACCCCCCGATCACTGAGCACCCAGCACCCTGAGCACTGAGCACCCAGCACCCGAGTACTGAGCACCCAGCACCCTGAGTACTGAGCAACCCAGCACCCTGAGTACTGAGCGCCCAGCACCCTGAGTACTGAGCACCCAGCACCCTGAGTACTGAGCACCCAGCACCCTGCGCACTGAGCACCCAGCACCCCGAGCACTGAGCACCCAGCACCCCTGAATACTGAGCACCCAAGCACCCTGAGCACTGAGCCACCCAGCACACTGAGCACTGAGCACCCAGCACACAGAGTAGTGAGCACCCAACGTCCTGAGCACCGAGCACCCCGAGCACTGAGCAACCAGCACTCTGAGTACTGAGCACCGATCACCCCGAGAACTGAGCACCCCATCACCCTGAGTACTGAGCTCCGAGCACCCCGAGCACTGAGCACCCAGCACCCGGAGTACTGAGCACCCAGCACCCTGAGTACAAAGCACCGATCACCCTGAGTACTGAGCACCCAGTACCCCGCGCTAGCACTGAACACTCAGCACCCTGAGTACTCAGCACCCCGAGCACTGAGCACCCAGCACCCTGAGCACTGAGCACCCAGCACCCTGAGTACTGAGCACCCAGCACACTGAGTACTGAACACCCAGCACCCTGAGCACTGAGCACTGAGCACCCTGAGCACTGAGTACTGAGCACTGAGCACCCTGAGCACTGAGCACCCAGCACCCCGAGTACTGAGCACCCAGCACCCCGAGCACTGAGCACCCAGCGTCCCGAGCACTGAGCACCGGCACCCCGAGCACTGAGCACTGAGCACCCTGAGCACTGAGCACACAGCACCCCGGGTACTGAGCACTGAGCACCCTGAGCACTGAGCACCCAGCACCCCGAGTACTGAGCACTGAGCACCCTGAGAAGTGAGCACCCAGCACCCTGAGCACTGAGCACCCAGCACCCTGAGCACTGAGCACCCAGCACCCTGAGTACTGAGCACTGAGCACCCAGCACCCCGAGCACTGAACACCCAGCACCCTGAGTACTGAGCACTGAGCACCCAGCACCCCGAGCACTGAGCACCCAGCAACCTGAGCACTGAGCACCCAGCACCCGAGTACTGAGCACCCAGGACCCTGAGTACTGAGCACCCAGCACCCTGAGTACTGAGCACCCAGCACCCCGAGCACTGAGCACCCAGCACCCTGAGTACTGAGCACCCAGCACCCTGAGCACCGAGCACCCAGCACCCTGAGCACTGAGCACCCAGCACCCTGAGTAGTGAGCACCCAACGTACTGAGCACCGAGCACCCCGAGCACTGAGCACCCAGCACCCTGAGTAATGAGCACCGAGCACCGCGAGCACTGTGCACCCAGCACCCTGATTACTGAGCTCCGAGCACCCTGAGCACTGAGCAACCAGTGCCCCGAGCACCGAGCACCCTGAGCACTGAGCACCCAGCACCCTGAGCAATGAGCACCCTGAGTACTGAGCACCCAGCACCTTGAGCACTGAGCACCGAGAACCACGAGCACTGAGCACCCAGCACCCGGAGTACTGAGCACCCAGCGACCCGAGCACTGAATACACAGCACCCTGAGTACTGAGCACCTCGAGCACTGAGCACCCAGCACCCTGAGGACTGAGCACCGAGCACCCCGAGCACTGAGCACCCAGCACCGCGAGCACTGAGCACATAGCACCCCGAGCACTGAGCACCCAGCACCCCGAGCACTGAGCACCCAGCACCGCGAGCACTGAGCACCCAGCACCCTGAGTAGTGAGCACCCAACGTACTGAGCACCGAGCACCCCGAGCACTGAGCACCCAGCACCCTGAGTACTGAGCACCGATCACCCCAAGAACTGAGCACCCAGCACCCTGAGTACTGAGCTTTGAGCACCCCGAGCACTGAGCACCCAGCACCCGGAGTACTGAGCACCCAGCCCCCTGAGCACTGAGCACCCAGCACCCTGAGTTGTGAGCACCCAACGTACTGAGCACCGAGCACCCCCGAGCACTGAGCACCCAGCACCCTGAGTACTGAGCACCGAGCACCCTGAGCCCTGAGCACCCAGCACCCTGAGTACTGAGCTCCGAGCACCGTGAGCACTGAGCACCCAGCGCCCCGAGCACGGAGCACCCTGAGCACTGAGCACCCAGCACCCTGAGCAATGAGCACCCTGAGTACTGAGCACCCAGCACCTTGAGCACTGAGCAACGAGCACCCCGAGCACTGAGCACCCAGCACCCAGAGTACTGAGCACCCAGCACCCTGAGTACTAAGCACCGAGCACCCTGAGTACTGAGCACCCAGCACCCTGAGCACTGAACACACAGCACCCTGAGTACTGAGCACCTCGAGCACTGAGCACCCAGCACCCTGAGTACTGAGCACCGAGCACCCCGAGCACTGAGCACCCAGCACCGCGAGCACTGAGCACCCAGCACCCGAGCACTGAGCACCCAGCACCCTGAGTAATGAGCACAGAGCACCCTGAGTACTGAGCACCCAGCACCCTGAGCACTGAGTACCCTGCACCCTGAGGACTGAGCACCCAGCACACTGAGCACTAAGCACACAGCACCCTGAGCACTGAGCACCCTGAGTACTGAGCACCCACCACACTGAGCACTGAGCACACAGCACCCTGAGCACTGAGCACCCAGCACCCTGAGTACTGAGCACTGAGCACCCAGCACAAGGAGCACTGAGCACCCAGCACCCTGAGTACTGAGCACTGAGCACCCAGCACCCCGATCACTGAGCACCCAGCACCCTGAGCACTGAGCACCCAGCACCCGAGTACTGAGCACCCAGCACCCTGAGTACTGAGCACCCATCACCCTGAGTACTGAGCGCCCAGCACCCCGAGTACTGAGCACCCAGCACCCTGAGTACTGAGCACCCAGCACCCTGCGCACTGAGCACCCAGCACCCCGAGCACTGAGCACCCAGCACCCTGAGTACTGAGCACCCAGCACCCTGAGTACTGAACACTCAGCACCCAGCACCCTGAGCACTAAGCACCGATCACCCTGAGTACTGAGCACCCAGTACCCTGAGCACTGAACACTCAGCACCCTGAGTACTGAGCACCCCGAGCACTGAGCACCCAGCACCCTGATCACTGAGCACCCAGCACCCTGAGTACTGAGCACCCAGCACCCTGAGTACTGAACACCCAGCACCCTGAGCACTGAGCACTGAGCACCCTGAGCACTGAGTACTGAGAATTGAGCACCCTGAGCACTGAGCACCCAGCACCCTGAGTACTGAGCACTGAGCACCCAGCACCCCGAGCACTGAGCACCCAGCACCCAGAGTACTGAGCACCCAGCACCCTGAGTACTAAGCACCGAGCACCCTGAGTACTGAGCACCCAGCACCCTGAGCACTGAACACACAGCACCCTGAGTACTGAGCACCTCGAGCACTGAGCACCCAGCACCCTGAGTACTGAGCACCGAGCACCCCGAGCACTGAGCACCCAGCACCGCGAGCACTGAGCACCCAGCACCCGAGCACTGAGCACCCAGCACCCTGAGTAATGAGCACAGAGCACCCTGAGTACTGAGCACCCAGCACCCTGAGCACTGAGTACCCTGCACCCTGAGCACTGAGCACCCAGCACCCTGAGCACTGAGCACACTGCGCCCTGAGCACTGAGCACCCAGCACCCTGAGTACTGAGCACTGAGCACCCAGCACAAGGAGCACTGAGCACCCAGCACCCTGAGTAGTGAGCACTGAGCACCCAGCACCCCGATCACTGAGCACCCAGCACCCTGAGCACTGAGCACCCAGCACCCGAGTACTGAGCACCCAGCACCCTGAGTACTGAGCACCCAGCACCCTGAGTACTGAGCGCCCAGCACCCTGAGTACTGAGCACCCAGCACCCTGAGTACTGAGCACCCAGCACCCTGCGCACTGAGCACCCAGCACCCCGAGCACTGAGCACCCAGCACCCTGAATACTGAGCACCAAGCACCCTGAGCACTGAGCACCCAGCACACTGAGCACTGAGCACCCAGCACACAGAGTAGTGAGCACCCAACGTCCTGAGCACCGAGCACCCCGAGCACTGAGCAACCAGCACTCTGAGTACTGAGCACCGATCACCCCGAGAACTGAGCACCCATCACCCTGAGTACTGAGCTCCGAGCACCCCGAGCACTGAGCACCCAGCACCCGGAGTACTGAGCACCCAGCACCCTGAGTACAAAGCACCGATCACCCTGAGTACTGAGCACCCAGTACCCCGAGCACTGAACACTCAGCACCCTGAGTACTGAGCACCCCGAGCACTGAGCACCCAGCACCCTGAGCACTGAGCACCCAGCACCCTGAGTACTGAGCACCCAGCACACTGAGTACTGAACACCCAGCACCCTGAGCACTGAGCACTGAGCACCCTGAGCACTGAGTACTGAGCACTGAGCACCCTGAGCACTGAGCACCCAGCACCCCGAGTACTGAGCACCCAGCACCCCGAGCACTGAGCACCCAGCGTCCCGAGCACTGAGCACCCGGCACCCCGAGCACTGAGCACTGAGCACCCTGAGCACTGAGCACACAGCACCCCGGGTACTGAGCACTGAGCACCCTGAGCACTGAGCACCCAGCACCCCGAGTACTGAGCACTGAGCACCCTGAGAAGTGAGCACCCAGCACCCTGAGCACTGAGCACCCAGCACCCTGAGCACTGAGCACCCAGCACCCTGAGTACTGAGCACTGAGCACCCAGCACCCCGAGCACTGAACACCCAGCACCCTGAGTACTGAGCACTGAGCACCCAGCACCCCGAGCACTGAGCACCCAGCAACCTGAGCACTGAGCACCCAGCACCCGAGTACTGAGCACCCAGGACCCTGAGTACTGAGCACCCAGCACCCTGAGTACTGAGCACCCAGCACCCCGAGCACTGAGCACCCAGCACCCTGAGTACTGAGCACCCAGCACCCTGAGCACCGAGCACCCAGCACCCTGAGCACTGAGCACCCAGCACCCTGAGTAGTGAGCACCCAACGTACTGAGCACCGAGCACCCCGAGCACTGAGCACCCAGCACCCTGAGTAATGAGCACCGAGCACCGCGAGCACTGTGCACCCAGCACCCTGATTACTGAGCTCCGAGCACCCTGAGCACTGAGCAACCAGTGCCCCGAGCACCGAGCACCCTGAGCACTGAGCACCCAGCACCCTGAGCAATGAGCACCCTGAGTACTGAGCACCCAGCACCTTGAGCACTGAGCACCGAGAACCACGAGCACTGAGCACCCAGCACCCGGAGTACTGAGCACCCAGCGACCCGAGCACTGAATACACAGCACCCTGAGTACTGAGCACCTCGAGCACTGAGCACCCAGCACCCTGAGGACTGAGCACCGAGCACCCCGAGAACTGAGCACCCAGCACCGCGAGCACTGAGCACATAGCACCCCGAGCACTGAGCACCCAGCACCCCGAGCACTGAGCACCCAGCACCGCGAGCACTGAGCACATAGCACCCCGAGCACTGAGCACCCAGCAACCTGAGTACTGAGTACCCAGCAGCCTCAGCACTGAGCACCCAGCACCCTGAGCACTGAGCACACAGCACCCTGAGCACTGAGCACCCAGCACCCTGAGTACTGAGCAGTGAGCACCCAGCACCCCGAGCACTGAGCACCCAGCACTATGAGTACTGAGCACCGAGCACCCCGAGCACTGAGCACCCAGCACCCTGAGTACTGAGCTCCGAGCACCCCGAGCACTGAGCACCCAGCACCCCGAGCACCGAGCACCCTGAGCACTGAGCACCCAGAACCCTGAGTACTGAGCACCCAGGACCCTGAGCAATGAGCACCCTGAGTACTGAGCACCCAGCACCTTGAGCACTGAGCACCGAGCACCCCGAGCACTGAGCACCCAGCACCCCGATCACTGAGCACCCAGCACCCCGAGCACTGAGCACCCAGCACCCTGAGTACTGAGCACCCAGCACCCTGAGTACTGAGCACCCAGCACCCTGAGCACTGAGCACCCAGCACCCCGAGCACTGAGCACCCAGCACCCTGAGTACTGAGCACCCAGCACCCTGAGCACTGAGCACCCAGCACCCTGAGCACTGAGCACCCAGCACACTGAGCACTGAGCACCCAGCAACCTGAGTAGTGAGCACCCAACGTACTGAGCACCGAGCACCCCGAGCACTGAGCACCCAGCACCCTGAGTACTGAGCACCGATCACCCCGCGAACTGAGCACCCAGCACCCTGAGTACTGATCTCCGAGCACACCGAGCACTGAGCACCCAGCACCCGGAGTACTGAGCACCCAGCACCCTGAGTACTAAGCACCGAGCACCCTGAGTACTGAGCACCCTGTACCCTGAGCACTGAACACACAGCACCCTGAGTACTGAGCACCCCGAGCACTGATCACCCAGCACCCTGAGCACTGAGCACCCAGCACCCTGAGTACTGAGCACCCAGCACCCTGAGTACTGAACAACCAGCACCCTGAGCACTGAGCACTGAGCACCCTGAGCACTGAGTACTGAGCACTGAGCACCCTGAGCACTGAGCACCCCGCACCCCGAGTACTGAGCACCCAGCACATCGAGAACTGAGCACCCAGCGCCCCGAGCACTGAGCACCCAGCACCTGGAGCACTGAGCACTGAGCACCCTGAGCACTGAGCACACAGCACCCAGAGTACTGAGCACTGAGCACCCTGAGCACTGAGCACCCAGCACCCCGAGTACTGAGCACTGAGCACCCTGAGTACTGAGCACCCAGCACCCTGAGCACTGAGTACCCAGCACCCTGAGCACTGAGCACCCAGCACCCTGAGCACTGAGCACCCAGCACCCTGAGCACTGAGCACCCAGCACCCTGAGTACTGAGCACTGAGCACCCAGCACCCCGAGCACTGAACACCCAGCACCCCGAGTACTGAGCACTGAGCACCCTGAGTACTGAGCACCCAGCACCCTGAGCACGGAGTACCCAGCACCCTGAGCACTGAGCACCCAGCACCCTGAGTTCTGAGCACCCAGCACCCTGAGCACCGAGCACCCAGCACCCTGAGCACTGAGCACCCAGCACCCTGAGTAGTGAGCACCCAACGTACTGAGCACCGAGCACCCCGTGCACTGAGCACCCAGCACCCTAAGTACTGAGCACCGAGCACCCCGAGCACTGAGCACCCAGCACCCTGAGTACTGAGCTCTGAGCACCCTGAGCACTGAGCACCCAGTGCCCCGAGCACCGAGCACCCTGAGCACTGAGCACCCTGAATACTGAGCACCCAGCACATTGAGCATTGAGTACCCAGCACCCTGAGCACTGAGCACCCAGCACCCTGAGCACTGAGCACCCAGCACCCTGAGCACTGAGCACCCAGCACCCTGAGTACTGAGCTCCGAGCACCCCGAGCACTGAGCACCCAGCACCCCGAGCACCGAGCACCCTGAGCACTGAGCACCCAGCACCCTGAGTACTGAGCACCCAGGACCCTGAGCAATGAGCACCCTGAGTACTGAGCACCCAGCACCTTGAGCACTGAGCACCGAGCACCCCGAGCACTGAGCACCCAGCACCCCGATCACTGAGCACCCAGCACCCCGAGCACTGAGCACCCAGCACCCTGAGTACTGAGCACCCAGAACCCTGAGTACTGAGCACCCAGCACCCTGAGCACTGAGCACCCTCACCCCGAGCACTGAGCACCCAGCACCCTGAGTACTGAGCACCCAGCACCCTGAGCACTGAGCACCCAGCACCCTGAGCACTGAGCACCCAGCACACTGAGCACTGAGCACCCAGCAACCTGAGTAGTGAGCACCCAACGTACTGAGCACCGAGCACCCCGAGCACTGAGCACCCAGCACCCTGAGTACTGAGCACCGATCACCCCGAGAACTGAGCACCCAGCACCCTGAGTACTGATCTACGAGCACCCCAAGCACTGAGCACCCAGCACCCGGAGTACTGAGCACCCAGCACCCTGAGTACAAAGCACCGAGCACCCTGAGTACTGAGCACCCAGTACCCTGAGCACTGAACACACAGCACCCTGAGTACTGAGCACCCCGAGCACTGAGCACCCAGCACCCTGAGCACTGAGCACCCAGCACCCTGAGTACTGAGCACCCAGCACCCTGAGTACTGAGCACCCAGCACCCTGAGTACTGAACAACCAGCACCCTGAGCACTGAGCACTGAGCACCCTGAGCACTGAGTACTGAGCACTGAGCACCCTGAGCACTGAGCACCCCGCACCCCGAGTACTGAGCACCCAGCACCCCGAGAACTGAGCACCCAGCGCCCCGAGCACTGAGCACCCAGCACCCCGAGCACTGAGCACTGAGCACCCTGAGCACTGAGCACACAGCACCCCGAGTACTGAGCACTGAGCACCCTGAGCACTGAGCACCCAGCACCCCGAGTACTGAGCACTGAGCACCCTGAGTACTGAGCACCCAGCACCCTGAGCACTGAGTACCCAGCACCCTGAGCACTGAGCACCCAGCACCCTGAGCACTGAGCACCCAGCACCCTGAGCACTGAGCACCCAGCACCCTGAGTACTGAGCACTGAGCACCCAGCACCCCGAGCACTGAACACCCAGCACCCCGAGTACTGAGCACTGAGCACCCTGAGTACTGAGCACCCAGCACCCTGAGCACTGAGTACCCAGCACCCTGAGCACTGAGCACCCAGCACCCTGAGTTCTGAGCACCAAGCACCCTGAGCACCGAGCACCCAGCACCCTGAGCACTGAGCACCCAGCACCCTGAGTAGTGAGCACCCAACGTACTGAGCACCGAGCACCCCGTGCACTGAGCACCCAGCACCCTAAGTACTGAGCACCGAGCACCCCGAGCACTGAGCACCCAGCACCCTGAGTACTGAGTACTGAGCTCTGAGCACCCTGAGCACTGAGTACCCAGTGCCCCGAGCACCGAGCACCCTGAGCACTGAGCACCCAGCACCCTGAGCAATGAGCACCCTGAATACTGAGCACCCAGCACCTTGAGCATTGAGTACCCAGCACCCTGAGCACTGAGCACCCAGCACCCTGAGCACTGAGCACCCAGCACCCTGAGCACTGAGCACCCAGCACCCTGAGTACTGAGCACTGAGCACCCAGCACCCCGAGCACTGAACACCCAGCACCCCGAGTACTGAGCACTGAGCACCCTGAGTACTGAGCACCCAGCACCCTGAGCACTGAGTACCCAGCACCCTGAGCACTGAGCACCCAGCACCCTGAGTACTGAGCACCCAGCACCCTGAGCACCGAGCACCCAGCACCCTGAGCACTGAGCACCCAGCACCCTGAGTAGTGAGCACCCAACGTACTGAGCACCGAGCACCCCGAGCACTGAGCACCCAGCACCCTGAGTACTGAGCACCGAGCACCCCGAGCACTGAGCACCCAGCACCCTGAGTACTGAGCTCTGAGCACCCTGAGCACTGAGCACCCAGTGCCCCGAGCACCGAGCACGCTGAGCACTGAGCACCCAGCACCCTGAGCAATGAGCACCCTGAGTACTGAGCACCCAGCACCTTGAGCACTGAGCACCGAGAACCCCGAGCACTGAGCACCCAGCACCCGGAGTACTGAGCACCCAGCACCCTGAGTACTAAGCACCGAGCACCCTGAGTACTGAGCACCCAGCACCCTGAGCACTGAACACACAGCACCCTGAGTATTGAGCACCTCGAGCACTGAGCACCCAGCACCCTGAGTACTGAGCACCGAGCTCCCCGAGCACTGAGCACCCAGCACCGCGAGCACTGAGCACCCAGCACCCGAGCACTGAGCACCCAGCACCCTGAGTAATGAGCACCCAGCACCCTGAGTACTGAGCACCCAGCATCCTGAGCACTGAGTACCCAGCACCCTGAGCACTGAGCACCCAGCACCCTGAGCACTGAGCACACAGCACCCTGAGCACTGAACACCCAGCACCCTGAGTACTGAGCACTGAGCACCCAGCACAACGAGCAATGAGCACCCAGCACCCTGAGTACTGAGCACTGAGCACCCAGCACCCCGAGCACTGAGCACCCAGCACCCTGAGCACTGAGCACCCAGCACCCGAGTACTGAGCACCCAGCACCCTGAGTACTGAGCACCCAGCACCCTGAGTACTGAGCGCCCAGCACCCCGAGAACTGAGCACCCAGCACCCTGAGTACTGAGCACCCAGCACCCTGAGCACTGAGCACCCAGCGCCCCGAGCACTGAGCACCCAGCACCCTGAGCACTGAGCACTGAGCACCCTGAGCACTGAGCACACAGCACCCCGAGTACTGAGCACTGAGCACCCTGAGCACTGAGCACCCAGCACACCGAGTACTGAGCACTGAGCACCCTGAGTTCTGAGCACCCAGCACCCTGAGCACTGAGTACCCAGCACCCTGAGCACTGAGCACCTAGCACCCTGAGCACTGAGCACCCAGCACCCTGAGCACTGAGCACCCAGCACCCTGAGTACTGAGCACTGAGCACCCAGCACCCTGAGCACTGAGCACCCAGCACACTGAGCACTGAGCACCCAGCAACCTGAGTAGTGAGCACCCAACGTACTGAGCACCGAGCACCCCGAGCACTGAGCACCCAGCACCCTGAGTACTGAGCACCGATCACCCCGAGAACTGAGCACCCAGCACCCTGAGTACTGATCTCCGAGCACCCCGAGCACTGAGCACCCAGCACCCGGAGTACTGAGCACCCAGCACCCTGAGTACTAAGCACCGAGCACCCTGAGTACTGAGCAGCCAGTACCCTGAGCACTGAACTCACAGCACCCTGAGTACTGAGCACCCCGAGCACTGATCACCCAGCACCCTGAGCACTGAGCACCCAGCACCCTGAGTACTGAGCACCCAGCACCCTGAGTACTGAACAACCAGCACCCTGAGCACTGAGCACTGAGCACCCTGAGCACTGAGTACTGAGCACTGAGCACCCTGAGCACTGAGCACCCCGCACCCCGAGTACTGAGCACCCAGCACCCCGAGAACTGAGCACCCAGCGCCCCGAACACTGAGCACCCAGCACCCCGAGCACTGAGCACTGAGCACCCTGAGCACTGAGCACACAGCACCCCGAGTACTGAGCACTGAGCACCCTGAGCACTGAGCACCCAGCACCCCGAGTACTGAGCACTGAGCACCCTGAGTACTGAGCAGCCAGCACCCTGAGCACTGAGTACCCAGCACCCTGAGCACTTAGCACCCAGCACCCTGAGCACTGAGCACCCAGCACCCTGAGCACTGAGCACCCAGCACCCTGAGTACTGAGCACTGAGCACCCAGCACCCCGAGCACTGAACACCCAGCACCCCGAGTACTGAGCACTGAGCACCCTGAGTACTGAGCACCCAGCACCCTGAGCACTGAGTACCCAGCACCCTGAGCACTGAGCACCCATCACCCTGAGTTCTGAGCACCCAGCACCCTGAGCACCGAGCACCCAGCACCCTGAGCACTGAGCACCCAGCACCCTGAGTAGTGAGCACCCAACGTACTGAGCACCGAGCACCCCGTGCACTGAGCACCCAGCACCCTAAGTACTGAGCACCGAGCACCCCGAGCACTGAGCACCCAGCACCCTGAGTACTGAGCTCTGAGCACCCTGAGCACTGAGCACCCAGTGCCCCGAGCACCGAGCACCCTGAGCACTGAGCACCCAGCACCCTGAGCAATGAGTACCCTGAATACTGAGCACCCAGCACCTTGAGCATTGAGTACCCAGCACCCTGAGCACTGAGCACCCAGCACCCTGAGCACTGAGCACCCAGCACCCTGAGCACTGAGCACCCAGCACCCTGAGTACTGAGCTCCGAGCACCCCGAGCACTGAGCACCCAGCACCCCGAGCACCGAGCACCCTGAGCACTGAGCACCCAGCACCCTGAGTACTGAGCACCCAGGACCCTGAGCAATGAGCACCCTGAGTACTGAGCACCCAGCACCTTGAGCACTGAGCACCGAGCACCCCGAGCACTGAGCACCCAGCACCCCGATCACTGAGCACCCAGCACCCCGAGCACTGAGCAACCAGCACCCTGAGTACTGAGCACCCAGAACCCTGAGTACTGAGCACCCAGCACCCTGAGCACTGAGCACCCAGCACCCCGAGCACTGAGCACCCAGCACCCTGAGTACTGAGCACCCAGCACCCTGAGCACTGA
This sequence comes from Microtus oregoni, assembly GCF_018167655.1. NCBI lineage: Eukaryota > Metazoa > Chordata > Mammalia > Rodentia > Cricetidae > Microtus > Microtus oregoni. Next base: position 16,719 of record NW_024543742.1, read on the forward strand.
GCACCCAGCACCCTGAGCACTGAGCACCCAGCACACTGAGCACTGAGCACCCAGCAACCTGAGTAGTGAGCACCCAACGTACTGAGCACCGAGCACCCCGAGCACTGAGCACCCAGCACCCTGAGTACTGAGCAACGATCACCCCGAGAACTGAGCACGCAGCACCCTGAGTACTGATCTACGAGCACCCCGAGCACTGAGCACCCAGCACCCGGAGTACTGAGCACCCAGCACCCTGAGTACTAAGCACCGAGCACCCTGAGTACTGAACAACCAGCACCCTGAGCACTGAGCACTGAGCACCCTGAGAACTGAGTACTGAGCACTGAGCACCCTGAGCACTGAGCACCCCGCACCCCGAGTACTGAGCACCCAGCACCCCGAGAACTGAGCACCCAGCGCCCCGAGCACTGAGCACCCAGCACCCCGAGCACTGAGCACTGAGCACCCTGAGCACTGAGCACACAGCACCCCGAGTACTGAGCACTGAGCACCCTGAGCACTGAGCACCCAGCACCCCGAGTACTGAGCACTGAGCACCCTGAGTACTGAGCACCCAGCACCCTGAGCACTGAGTACCCAGCACCCTGAGCACTGAGCACCCAGCACCCTGAGCACTGAGCACCCAGCACCCTGAGCACTGAGCACCCAGCACCCTGAGTACTGAGCACTGAGCACCCAGCACCCCGAGCACTGAACACCCAGCACCCCGAGTACTGAGCACTGAGCACCCTGAGTACTGAGCACCCAGCACCCTGAGCACTGAGTACCCAGCACCCTGAGCACTGAGCACCCAGCACCCTGAGTACTGAACAACCAGCACCCTGAGCACTGAGCACTGAGCACCCTGAGCACTGAGTACTGAGCACTGAGCACCCTGAGCACTGAGCACCCCGCACCCCGAGTACTGAGCACCCAGCACCCCGAGAACTGAGCACCCAGCGCCCCGAGCACTGAGCACCCAGCACCCCGAGCACTGAGCACTGAGCACCCTGAGCACTGAGCACACAGAACCCCGAGTACTGAGCACTGAGCACCCTGAGCACTGAGCACCCAGCACCCCGAGTACTGAGCACTGAGCACCCTGAGTACTGAGCACCCAGCACCCTGAGCACTGAGTACCCAGCACCCTGAGCACTGAGCACCCAGCACCCTGAGCACTGAGCACCCAGCACCCTGAGCACTGAGCACCCAGCACCCTGAGTACTGAGCACTGAGCACCCAGCACCCCGAGCACTGAACACCCAGCACCCCGAGTACTGAGCACTGAGCACCCTGAGTACTGAGCACCCAGCACCCTGAGCACTGAGTACCCAGCACCCTGAGCACTGAGCACCCAGCACCCTGAGTTCTGAGCACCCAGCACCCTGAGCACCGAGCACCCAGCACCCTGAGCACTGAGCACCCAGCACCCTGAGTAGTGAGCACCCAACGTACTGAGCACCGAGCACCCCGTGCACTGAGCACCCAGCACCCTAAGTACTGAGCACCGAGCACCCCGAGCACTGAGCACCCAGCACCCTGAGTACTGAGCTCTGAGCACCCTGAGCACTGAGCACCCAGTGCCCCGAGCACCGAGCACCCTGAGCACTGAGCACCCAGCACCCTGAGCAATGAGCACCCTGAATACTGAGCACCCAGCACCTTGAGCATTGAGTACCCAGCACCCTGAGCACTGAGCACCCAGCACCCTGAGCACTGAGCACCCAGCACCCTGAGCACTGAGCACCCAGCACCCTGAGTACTGAGCACTGAGCACCCAGCACCCCGAGCACTGAACACACAGCACCCCGAGTACTGAGCACTAAGCACCCTGAGTACTGAGCACCCAGCACCCTGAGCACTGAGTACCCAGCACCCTGAGCACTGAGCACCCAGCACCCTGAGTACTGAGCACCCAGCACCCTGAGCACCGAGCACCCAGCACCCTGAGCACTGAGCACCCAGCACCCTGAGTAGTGAGCACCCAACGTACTGAGCACCGAGCACCCCGAGCACTGAGCACCCAGCACCCTGAATACTGAGCACCGAGCACCCCGAGCACTGAGCACCCAGCACCCTGAGTACTGAGCTCTGAGCACCCTGAGCACTGAGCACCCAGTGCCCCGAGCACCGAGCACGCTGAGCACTGAGCACCCAGCACCCTGAGCAATGAGCACCCTGAGTACTGAGGACCCAGCACCTTGAGCACTGAGCACCGAGAACCCCGAGCACTGAGCACCCAGCACCCGGAGTACTGAGCACCCAGCACCCTGAGTACTAAGCACCGAGCACCCTGAGTACTGAGCACCCAGCACCCTGAGCACTGAACACACAGCACCCTGAGTATTGAGCACCCCGAGCACTGAGCACCCAGCACCCGGAGTACTGAGCACCCAGCACCCTGAGTACTAAGCACCGAGCACCCTGAGTACTGAGCACCCAGCACCCTGAGCACTGAACACACAGCACCCTGAGTATTGAGCACCTCGAGAACTGAACACACAGCACCCTGAGTACTGAGCACCGAGCACCCCGAGCACGGAGCACCCAGCACCCTGAGTACTGAGCTCTGAGCACCCTGAGCACTGAGCACACAGTGCCCCGAGCACCGAGCACCCTGAGCACTGAGCACCCAGCACCCTGAGCAATGAGCACCATGAGTACTGAGCACCCAGCACCTTGAGCACTGAGCACTGAGAACCCTGAGCACTGAGCACCCAGCACCCGGAGTTCTGAGCACCCAGCACCCTGAGTACTAAGCACCGAGCACCCTGAGTACTGAGCACCCAGCACCCTGAGCACTGAACACACAGCACCCTGAGTACTGAGCACTGAGCACCCAGCACAACGAGCACTGAGCACCCAGCACCCTGAGTACTGAGCACTGAGCACCCAGCACCCCGAGCACTGAGCACCCAGCACCCTGAGCACTGAGCACCCAGCACCCGAGTACTGAGCACCCAGCACCCTGAGTAATGAGCACCCAGCACCCTCAGTACTGAGCACCCAGCACCCCGAGCACTGAGCACCCAGCACCCTGAGTACTGAGCACCCAGCACCCTGAGCACTGAGCACCCAGCACCCCGAGCACTGAGCACCCAGCACCCTGAATACTGAGCACCCAGCACCCTGAGCACTGAGCACCCAGCACCCTGAGCACTGAGCACCCAGCACACTGAGCACTGAGCACCCAGCACCCTGAGTAGTGAGCACCCAATGTACTCAGCACCGAGCACTCCGAGCACTGAGCACCCAGCACTCTGAGTACTGAGCACCGATCACCCCGAGAACTGAGCACCCATCACCCTGAGTACTGAGCTCGGAGCACCCCGAGCACTGAGCACCCAGCACCCGGAGTACTGAGCACCCAGCACCCTGAGTACTAAGCACCGATCACCCTGAGTACTGAGCACCCAGTACCCTGAGCACTGAACACACAGCACCCTGAGTACTGAGCACCCCGAGCACTGAGCACCCAGCACCCTGAGCACTGAGCACCCAGCACCCTGAGTACTGAGCACCCAGCACCCTGAGTACTGAACACCCAGCACCCTGAGCACTGAGCACTGAGCACCCTGAGCACTGAGCACCCAGCACCCCGAGTACTGAGCCCTGAGCACCCTGAGTACTGAGCACCCAGCACCCTGAGCACTGAGCACCCAGCACCCTGAGCAATGAGCACCCAACACCCTGAGTACTGAGCACTGAGCACCCAGCACCCCGAGCACTGAACACCCAGCACCCTGAGTACTGAGCACTGAGCACCCAGCACCCCGAGCACTGAGCACCCAGCACCCTGAGCACTGAGCACCCAGCACCCGAGTACTGAGCACCCAGGACCCTGAGTACTGAGCACCCAGCACCCTGAGTACTGAGCACCCAGCACCCCGAGCACTGAGCACCCAACAGCCTGAGTACTGAGCACACAGCACCCTGAGCACCGAGCACCCAGCACCCTGAGCACTGAGTACCCAGCACCCTGAGTAGTGAGCACCCAACGTACTGAGCACCGAGCACCCCGAGCACTGAGCACCCAGCACCCTGAGTACTGAGCACCGAGCACCCCGAGAACTGAGCACCCAGCACCCTGAGTACTGAGCTCCGAGCACCCTGAGCACTGAGCACCCAGTGCCCCGAGCACCGAGCACCCTGAGCACTGAGCACCCAGCACCCTGAGCAATGAGCACCCTGAGTACTGAGCACCCAGCACCCTGAGTACTGAGCACCGAGCACCCCGAGCACTGAGCACCCAGCACCCTGAGTACTGAGCACTGAGCACCCTGAGCACTGAGTACTGAGCACTGAGCACCCTGAGCACTGAGCACCCCGCACCCCGAGTACTGAGCACCCAGCACCCCGAGAACTGAGCACCCAGCGCCCCGAGCACTGAGCACCCAGCACCCCGAGCACTGAGCACTGAGCACCCTGAGCACTGAGCACACAGCACCCCGAGTACTGAGCACTGAGCACCCTGAGCACTGAGCACCCAGCACCCCGAGTACTGAGCACTGAGCACCCTGAGTACTGAGCACCCAGCACCCTGAGCACTGAGTACCCAGCACCCTGAGCACTGAGCACCCAGCACCCTGAGCACTGAGCACCCAGCACCCTGAGCACTGAGCACCCAGCACCCTGAGTACTGAGCACTGAGCACCCAGCACCCCGAGCACTGAACACCCAGCACCCCGAGTACTGAGCACTGAGCACCCTGAGTACTGAGCACCCAGCACCCTGAGCACTGAGTACCCAGCACCCTGAGCACTGAGCACCCAGCACCCTGAGTACTGAACAACCAGCACCCTGAGCACTGAGCACTGAGCACCCTGAGCACTGAGTACTGAGCACTGAGCACCCTGAGCACTGAGCACCCCGCACCCCGAGTACTGAGCACCCAGCACCCCGAGAACTGAGCACCCAGCGCCCCGAGCACTGAGCACCCAGCACCCCGAGCACTGAGCACTGAGCACCCTGAGCACTGAGCACACAGCACCCCGAGTACTGAGCACTGAGCACCCTGAGCACTGAGCACCCAGCACCCCGAGTACTGAGCACTGAGCACCCTGAGTACTGAGCACCCAGCACCCTGAGCACTGAGTACCCAGCACCCTGAGCACTGAGCACCCAGCACCCTGAGCACTGAGCACCCAGCACCCTGAGCACTGAGCACCCAGCACCCTGAGTACTGAGCACTGAGCACCCAGCACCCCGAGCACTGAACACCCAGCACCCCGAGTACTGAGCACTGAGCACCCTGAGTACTGAGCACCCAGCACCCTGAGCACTGAGTACCCAGCACCCTGAGCACTGAGCACCCAGCACCCTGAGTTCTGAGCACCCAGCACCCTGAGCACCGAGCACCCAGCACCCTGAGCACTGAGCACCCAGCACCCTGAGTAGTGAGCACCCAACGTACTGAGCACCGAGCACCCCGTGCACTGAGCACCCAGCACCCTAAGTACTGAGCACCGAGCACCCCGAGCACTGAGCACCCAGCACCCTGAGTACTGAGCTCTGAGCACCCTGAGCACTGAGCACCCAGTGCCCCGAGCACCGAGCACCCTGAGCACTGAGCACCCAGCACCCTGAGCAATGAGCACCCTGAATACTGAGGACCCAGCACCTTGAGCACTGAGCACCGAGAACCCCGAGCACTGAGCACCCAGCACCCGGAGTACTGAGCACCCAGCACCCTGAGTACTAAGCACCGAGCACCCTGAGTACTGAGCACCCACCACCCTGAGCACTGAACACACAGCACCCTGAGTATTGAGCACCCCGAGCACTGAGCACCCAGCACCCGGAGTACTGAGCACCCAGCACCCTGAGTACTAAGCACCGAGCACCCTGAGTACTGAGCACCCAGCACCCTGAGTACTAAGCACCGAGCACCCTGAGTACTGAGCACCCAGCACCCTGAGCACTGAACACACAGCACCCTGAGTATTGAGCACCTCGAGCACTGAGCACCCAGCACCCTGAGTACTGAGCACCGAGCTCCGCGAGCACTGAGCACCCAGCACCGCGAGCACTGAGCACCCAGCACCCGAGCACTGAGCACCCAGCACCCTGAGTAATGAGCACCCAGCACCCTGAGTACTGAGCACCCAGCATCCTGAGCACTGAGTACCCAGCACCCTGAGCACTGAGCACCCAGCACCCTGAGCACTGAGCACACAGCACCCTGAGCACTGAACACCCAGCACCCTGAGTACTGAGCACTGAGCACCCAGCACAACGAGCAATGAGCACCCAGCACCCTGAGTACTGAGCACTGAGCACCCAGCACCCCGAGCACTGAGCACCCAGCACCCTGAGCACTGAGCACCCAGCACCCGAGTACTGAGCACCCAGCACCCTGAGTACTGAGCACCCAGCACCCTGAGTACTGAGCGCCCAGCACCCCGAGTACTGAGCACCCAGCACCCTGAGTACTGAGCACCCAGCACCCTGAGCACTGAGCACCCAGCGCCCCGAGCACTGAGCACCCAGCACCCTGAGCACTGAGCACTGAGCACCCTGAGCACTGAGCACACAGCACCCCGAGTACTGAGCACTGAGCACCCTGAGCACTGAGCACCCAGCACACCGAGTACTGAGCACTGAGCACCCTGAGTTCTGAGCACCCAGCACCCTGAGCACTGAGTACCCAGCACCCTGAGCACTGAGCACCTAGCACCCTGAGCACTGAGCACCCAGCACCCTGAGCACTGAGCACCCAGCACCCTGAGTACTGAGCACTGAGCACCCAGCACCCTGAGCACTGAGCACCCAGCACACTGAGCACTGAGCACCCAGCAACCTGAGTAGTGAGCACCCAACGTACTGAGCACCGAGCACCCCGAGCACTGAGCACCCAGCACCCTGAGTACTGAGCACCGATCACCCCGAGAACTGAGCACCCAGCACCCTGAGTACTGATCTCCGAGCACCCCGAGCACTGAGCACCCAGCACCCGGAGTACTGAGCACCCAGCACCCTGAGTACTAAGCACCGAGCACCCTGAGTACTGAGCAGCCAGTACCCTGAGCACTGAACTCACAGCACCCTGAGTACTGAGCACCCCGAGCACTGATCACCCAGCACCCTGAGCACTGAGCACCCAGCACCCTGAGTACTGAGCACCCAGCACCCTGAGTACTGAACAACCAGCACCCTGAGCACTGAGCACTGAGCACCCTGAGCACTGAGTACTGAGCACTGAGCACCCTGAGCACTGAGCACCCCGCACCCCGAGTACTGAGCACCCAGCACCCCGAGAACTGAGCACCCAGCGCCCCGAACACTGAGCACCCAGCACCCCGAGCACTGAGCACTGAGCACCCTGAGCACTGAGCACACAGCACCCCGAGTACTGAGCACTGAGCACCCTGAGCACTGAGCACCCAGCACCCCGAGTACTGAGCACTGAGCACCCTGAGTACTGAGCACCCAGCACCCTGAGCACTGAGTACCCAGCACCCTGAGCACTGAGCACCCAGCACCCTGAGCACTGAGCACCCAGCACCCTGAGCACTGAGCACCCAGCACCCTGAGTACTGAGCACTGAGCACCCAGCACCCCGAGCACTGAACACCCAGCACCCCGAGTACTGAGCACTGAGCACCCTGAGTACTGAGCACCCAGCACCCTGAGCACTGAGTACCGAGCACCCTGAGCACTGAGCACCCAGCACCCTGAGTTCTGAGCACCCAGCACCCTGAGCACCGAGCACCCAGCACCCTGAGCACTGAGCACCCAGCACCCTGAGTAGTGAGCACCCTAAGTACTGAGCACCGAGCACCCCGAGCACTGAGCACCCAGCACCCTGAGTACTGAGCTCTGAGCACCCTGAGCACTGAGCACCCAGTGCCCCGAGCACCGAGCACCCTGAGCACTGAGCACCCAGCACCCTGAGCAATGAGCACCCTGAATACTGAGCACCCAGCACCTTGAGCATTGAGTACCCAGCACCCTGAGCACTGAGCACCCAGCACCCTGAGCACTGAGCACCCAGCACCCTGAGCACTGAGCACCCAGCACCCTGAGTACTGAGCTCCGAGCACCCCGAGCACTGAGCACCCAGCACCCCGAGCACCGAGCACCCTGAGCACTGAGCACCCAGCACCCTGAGTACTGAGCACCCAGGACCCTGAGCAATGAGCACCCTGAGTACTGAGCACCCAGCACCTTGAGCACTGAGCACCGAGCACCCCGAGCACTGAGCACCCAGCACCCCGATCACTGAGCACCCAGCACCCCGAGCACTGAGCACCCAGCACCCTGAGTACTGAGCACCCAGAACCCTGAGTACTGAGCACCCAGCACCCTGAGCACTGAGCACCCAGCACCCTGAGCACTGAGCACCCAGCACCCTGAGCACTGAGCACCCAGCACACTGAGCACTGAGCACCCAGCAACCTGAGTAGTGAGCACCCAACGTACTGAGCACCGAGCACCCCGAGCACTGAGCACCCAGCACCCTGAGTACTGAGCACCGATCACCCCGAGAACTGAGCACGCAGCACCCTGAGTACTGATCTACGAGCACCCCGAGCACTGAGCACCCAGCACCCGGAGTACTGAGCACCCAGCACCCTGAGTACTAAGCACCGAGCACCCTGAGTACTGAGCACCCAGTACCCTGAGCACTGAACACACAGCACCCTGAGTACTGAGCACCCCGAGCACTGATCACCCAGCACCCTGAGCACTGAGCACCCAGCACCCTGAGTACTGAGCACCCAGCACCCTGAGTACTGAACAACCAGCACCCTGAGCACTGAGCACTGAGCACCCTGAGCACTGAGTACTGAGCACTGAGCACCCTGAGCACTGAGCACCCCGCACCCCGAGTACTGAGCACCCAGCACCCCGAGAACTGAGCACCCAGCGCCCCGAGCACTGAGCACCCAGCACCCCGAGCACTGAGCACTGAGCACCCTGAGCACTGAGCACACAGCACCCCGAGTACTGAGCACTGAGCACCCTGAGCACTGAGCACCCAGCACCCCGAGTACTGAGCACTGAGCACCCTGAGTACTGAGCACCCAGCACCCTGAGCACTGAGTACCCAGCACCCTGAGCACTGAGCACCCAGCACCCTGAGCACTGAGCACCCAGCACCCTGAGCACTGAGCACCCAGCACCCTGAGTACTGAGCACTGAGCACCCAGCACCCCGAGCACTGAACACCCAGCACCCCGAGTACTGAGCACTGAGCACCCTGAGTACTGAGCACCCAGCACCCTGAGCACTGAGTACCCAGCACCCTGAGCACTGAGCACCCAGCACCCTGAGTACTGAACAACCAGCACCCTGAGCACTGAGCACTGAGCACCCTGAGCACTGAGTACTGAGCACTGAGCACCCTGAGCACTGAGCACGCCGCACCCCGAGTACTGAGCACCCAGCACCCCGAGAACTGAGCACCCAGCGCCCCGAGCACTGAGCACCCAGCACCCCGAGCACTGAGCACTGAGCACCCTGAGCACTGAGCACACAGCACCCCGAGTACTGAGCACTGAGCACCCTGAGCACTGAGCACCCAGCACCCCGAGTACTGAGCACTGAGCACCCTGAGTACTGAGCACCCAGCACCCTGAGCACTGAGTACCCAGCACCCTGAGCACTGAGCAACCAGCACCCTGAGCACTGAGCACCCAGCACCCTGAGCACTGAGCACCCAGCACCCTGAGTACTGAGCACTGAGCACCCAGCACCCCGAGCACTGAACACCCAGCACCCCGAGTACTGAGCACTGAGCACCCTGAGTACTGAGCACCCAGCACCCTGAGCACTGAGTACCCAGCACCCTGAGCACTGAGCACCCAGCACCCTGAGTTCTGAGCACCCAGCACCCTGAGCACCGAGCACCCAGCACCCTGAGCACTGAGCACCCAGCACCCTGAGTAGTGAGCACCCAACGTACTGAGCACCGAGCACCCCGTGCACTGAGCACCCAGCACCCTAAGTACTGAGCACCGAGCACCCCGAGCACTGAGCACCCAGCACCCTGAGTACTGAGCTCTGAGCACCCTGAGCACTGAGCACCCAGTGCCCCGAGCACCGAGCACCCTGAGCACTGAGCACCCAGCACCCTGAGCAATGAGCACCCTGAATACTGAGCACCCAGCACCTTGAGCATTGAGTACCCAGCACCCTGAGCACTGAGCACCCAGCACCCTGAGCACTGAGCACCCAGCACCCTGAGCACTGAGCACCCAGCACCCTGAGTACTGAGCACTGAGCACCCAGCACCCCGAGCACTGAACACACAGCACCCCGAGTACTGAGCACTAAGCACCCTGAGTACTGAGCACCCAGCACCCTGAGCACTGAGTACCCAGCACCCTGAGCACTGAGCACCCAGCACCCTGAGTACTGAGCACCCAGCACCCTGAGCACCGAGCACCCAGCACCCTGAGCACTGAGCACCCAGCACCCTGAGTAGTGAGCACCCAACGTACTGAGCACCGAGCACCCCGAGCACTGAGCACCCAGCACCCTGAGTACTGAGCACCGAGCACCCCGAGCACTGAGCACCCAGCACCCTGAGTACTGAGCTCTGAGCACCCTGAGCACTGAGCACCCAGTGCCCCGAGCACCGAGCACGCTGAGCACTGAGCACCCAGCACCCTGAGCAATGAGCACCCTGAGTACTGAGGACCCAGCACCTTGAGCACTGAGCACCGAGAACCCCGAGCACTGAGCACCCAGCACCCGGAGTACTGAGCACCCAGCACCCTGAGTACTAAGCACCGAGCACCCTGAGTACTGAGCACCCAGCACCCTGAGCACTGAACACACAGCACCCTGAGTATTGAGCACCCCGAGCACTGAGCACCCAGCACCCGGAGTACTGAGCACCCAGCACCCTGAGTACTAAGCACCGAGCACCCTGAGTACTGAGCACCCAGCACCCTGAGCACTGAACACACAGCACCCTGAGTATTGAGCACCTCGAGCACTGAACACACAGCACCCTGAGTACTGAGCACCGAGCACCCCGAGCACGGAGCACCCAGCACCCTGAGTACTGAGCTCTGAGCACCCTGAGCACTGAGCACACAGTGCCCCGAGCACCGAGCACCCTGAGCACTGAGCACCCAGCACCCTGAGCAATGAGCACCATGAGTACTGAGCACCCAGCACCTTGAGCACTGAGCACTGAGAACCCTGAGCACTGAGCACCCAGCACCCTGAGTTCTGAGCACCCAGCACCCTGAGCACCGAGCACCCAGCACCCTGAGCACTGAGCACCCAGCACCCTGAGTAGTGAGCACCCTAAGTACTGAGCACCGAGCACCCCGAGCACTGAGCACCCAGCACCCTGAGTACTGAGCTCTGAGCACCCTGAGCACTGAGCACCCAGTGCCCCGAGCACCGAGCACCCTGAGCACTGAGCACCCAGCACCCTGAGCAATGAGCACCCTGAATACTGAGCACCCAGCACCTTGAGCATTGAGTACCCAGCACCCTGAGCACTGAGCACCCAGCACCCTGAGCACTGAGCACCCAGCACCCTGAGCACTGAGCACCCAGCACCCTGAGTACTGAGCTCCGAGCACCCCGAGCACTGAGCACCCAGCACCCCGAGCACCGAGCACCCTGAGCACTGAGCACCCAGCACCCTGAGTACTGAGCACCCAGGACCCTGAGCAATGAGCACCCTGAGTACTGAGCACCCAGCACCTTGAGCACTGAGCACCGAGCACCCCGAGCACTGAGCACCCAGCACCCCGATCACTGAGCACCCAGCACCCCGAGCACTGAGCACCCAGCACCCTGAGTACTGAGCACCCAGAACCCTGAGTACTGAGCACCCAGCACCCTGAGCACTGAGCACCCAGCACCCTGAGCACTGAGCACCCAGCACCCTGAGCACTGAGCACCCAGCACACTGAGCACTGAGCACCCAGCAACCTGAGTAGTGAGCACCCAACGTACTGAGCACCGAGCACCCCGAGCACTGAGCACCCAGCACCCTGAGTACTGAGCACCGATCACCCCGAGAACTGAGCACGCAGCACCCTGAGTACTGATCTACGAGCACCCCGAGCACTGAGCACCCAGCACCCGGAGTACTGAGCACCCAGCACCCTGAGTACTAAGCACCGAGCACCCTGAGTACTGAGCACCCAGTACCCTGAGCACTGAACACACAGCACCCTGAGTACTGAGCACCCCGAGCACTGATCACCCAGCACCCTGAGCACTGAGCACCCAGCACCCTGAGTACTGAGCACCCAGCACCCTGAGTACTGAACAACCAGCACCCTGAGCACTGAGCACTGAGCACCCTGAGCACTGAGTACTGAGCACTGAGCACCCTGAGCACTGAGCACCCCGCACCCCGAGTACTGAGCACCCAGCACCCCGAGAACTGAGCACCCAGCGCCCCGAGCACTGAGCACCCAGCACCCCGAGCACTGAGCACTGAGCACCCTGAGCACTGAGCACACAGCACACCGAGTACTGAGCACTGAGCACCCTGAGCACTGAGCACCCAGCACCCCGAGTACTGAGCACTGAGCACCCTGAGTACTGAGCACCCAGCACCCTGAGCACTGAGTACCCAGCACCCTGAGCACTGAGCACCCAGCACCCTGAGCACTGAGCACCCAGCACCCTGAGCACTGAGCACCCAGCACCCTGAGTACTGAGCACTGAGCACCCAGCACCCCGAGCACTGAACACCCAGCACCCCGAGTACTGAGCACTGAGCACCCTGAGTACTGAGCACCCAGCACCCTGAGCACTGAGTACCCAGCACCCTGAGCACTGAGCACCCAGCACCCTGAGTACTGAACAACCAGCACCCTGAGCACTGAGCACTGAGCACCCTGAGCACTGAGTACTGAGCACTGAGCACCCTGAGCACTGAGCACGCCGCACCCCGAGTACTGAGCACCCAGCACCCCGAGAACTGAGCACCCAGCGCCCCGAGCACTGAGCACCCAGCACCCCGAGCACTGAGCACTGAGCACCCTGAGCACTGAGCACACAGCACCCCGAGTACTGAGCACTGAGCACCCTGAGCACTGAGCACCCAGCACCCCGAGTACTGAGCACTGAGCACCCTGAGTACTGAGCACCCAGCACCCTGAGCACTGAGTACCCAGCACCCTGAGCACTGAGCAACCAGCACCCTGAGCACTGAGCACCCAGCACCCTGAGCACTGAGCACCCAGCACCCTGAGTACTGAGCACTGAGCACCCAGCACCCCGAGCACTGAACACCCAGCACCCCGAGTACTGAGCACTGAGCACCCTGAGTACTGAGCACCCAGCACCCTGAGCACTGAGTACCCAGCACCCTGAGCACTGAGCACCCAGCACCCTGAGTTCTGAGCACCCAGCACCCTGAGCACCGAGCACCCAGCACCCTGAGCACTGAGCACCCAGCACCCTGAGTAGTGAGCACCCAACGTACTGAGCACCGAGCACCCCGTGCACTGAGCACCCAGCACCCTAAGTACTGAGCACCGAGCACCCCGAGCACTGAGCACCCAGCACCCTGAGTACTGAGCTCTGAGCACCCTGAGCACTGAGCACCCAGTGCCCCGAGCACCGAGCACCCTGAGCACTGAGCACCCAGCACCCTGAGCAATGAGCACCCTGAATACTGAGCACCCAGCACCTTGAGCATTGAGTACCCAGCACCCTGAGCACTGAGCACCCAGCACCCTGAGCACTGAGCACCCAGCACCCTGAGCACTGAGCACCCAGCACCCTGAGTACTGAGCACTGAGCACCCAGCACCCCGAGCACTGAACACACAGCACCCCGAGTACTGAGCACTAAGCACCCTGAGTACTGAGCACCCAGCACCCTGAGCACTGAGTACCCAGCACCCTGAGCACTGAGCACCCAGCACCCTGAGTACTGAGCACCCAGCACCCTGAGCACCGAGCACCCAGCACCCTGAGCACTGAGCACCCAGCACCCTGAGTAGTGAGCACCCAACGTACTGAGCACCGAGCACCCCGAGCACTGAGCACCCAGCACCCTGAGTACTGAGCACCGAGCACCCCGAGCACTGAGCACCCAGCACCCTGAGTACTGAGCTCTGAGCACCCTGAGCACTGAGCACCCAGTGCCCCGAGCACCGAGCACGCTGAGCACTGAGCACCCAGCACCCTGAGCAATGAGCACCCTGAGTACTGAGGACCCAGCACCTTGAGCACTGAGCACCGAGAACCCCGAGCACTGAGCACCCAGCACCCGGAGTACTGAGCACCCAGCACCCTGAGTACTAAGCACCGAGCACCCTGAGTACTGAGCACCCAGCACCCTGAGCACTGAACACACAGCACCCTGAGTATTGAGCACCCCGAGCACTGAGCACCCAGCACCCGGAGTACTGAGCACCCAGCACCCTGAGTACTAAGCACCGAGCACCCTGAGTACTGAGCACCCAGCACCCTGAGCACTGAACACACAGCACCCTGAGTATTGAGCACCTCGAGCACTGAACACACAGCACCCTGAGTACTGAGCACCGAGCACCCCGAGCACGGAGCACCCAGCACCCTGAGTACTGAGCTCTGAGCACCCTGAGCACTGAGCACACAGTGCCCCGAGCACCGAGCACCCTGAGCACTGAGCACCCAGCACCCTGAGCAATGAGCACCATGAGTACTGAGCACCCAGCACCTTGAGCACTGAGCACTGAGAACCCTGAGCACTGAGCACCCAGCACCCTGAGTTCTGAGCACCCAGCACCCTGAGCACCGAGCACCCAGCACCCTGAGCACTGAGCACCCAGCACCCTGAGTAGTGAGCACCCTAAGTACTGAGCACCGAGCACCCCGAGCACTGAGCACCCAGCACCCTGAGTACTGAGCTCTGAGCACCCTGAGCACTGAGCACCCAGTGCCCCGAGCACCGAGCACCCTGAGCACTGAGCACCCAGCACCCTGAGCAATGAGCACCCTGAATACTGAGCACCCAGCACCTTGAGCATTGAGTACCCAGCACCCTGAGCACTGAGCACCCAGCACCCTGAGCACTGAGCACCCAGCACCCTGAGCACTGAGCACCCAGCACCCTGAGTACTGAGCTCCGAGCACCCCGAGCACTGAGCACCCAGCACCCCGAGCACCGAGCACCCTGAGCACTGAGCACCCAGCACCCTGAGTACTGAGCACCCAGGACCCTGAGCAATGAGCACCCTGAGTACTGAGCACCCAGCACCTTGAGCACTGAGCACCGAGCACCCCGAGCACTGAGCACCCAGCACCCCGATCACTGAGCACCCAGCACCCCGAGCACTGAGCACCCAGCACCCTGAGTACTGAGCACCCAGAACCCTGAGTACTGAGCACCCAGCACCCTGAGCACTGAGCACCCAGCACCCTGAGCACTGAGCACCCAGCACCCTGAGCACTGAGCACCCCAGCACACTGAGCACTGAGCACCCAGCAACCTGAGTAGTGAGCACCCAACGTACTGAGCACCGAGCACCCCCGAGCACTGAGCACCCAGCACCCTGAGTACTGAGCACCGATCACCCCGAGAACTGAGCACGCAGCACCCTGAGTACTGATCTACGAGCACCCCGAGCACTGAGCACCCAGCACCCGGAGTACTGAGCACCCAGCACCCTGAGTACTAAGCACCGAGCACCCTGAGTACTGAGCACCCAGTACCCTGAGCACTGAACACACAGCACCCTGAGTACTGAGCACCCCGAGCACTGATCACCCAGCACCCTGAGCACTGAGCACCCAGCACCCTGAGTACTGAGCACCCAGCACCCTGAGTACTGAACAACCAGCACCTGAGCACTGAGCACTGAGCACCCTGAGCACTGAGTACTGAGCACTGAGCACCCTGAGCACTGAGCACCCCGCACCCCGAGTACTGAGCACCCAGCACCCCGAGAACTGAGCACCCAGCGCCCCGAGCACTGAGCACCCAGCACCCCCGAGCACTGAGCACTGAGCACCCTGAGCACTGAGCACACAGCACCCCCGAGTACTGAGCACTGAGCACCCTGAGCACTGAGCACCCAGCACCCCGAGTACTGAGCACTGAGCACCCTGAGTACTGAGCACCCCAGCACCCTGAGCACTGAGTACCCAGCACCCTGAGCACTGAGCACCCAGCACCCTGAGCACTGAGCACCCAGCACCCTGAGCACTGAGCACCCAGCACCCTGAGTACTGAGCACTGAGCACCCAGCACCCCGAGCACTGAACACCCAGCACCCCGAGTACTGAGCACTCGAGCACCCTGAGTACTGAGCACCCAGCACCCTGAGCACTGAGTACCCAGCACCCTGAGCACTGAGCACCCAGCACCCTGAGTACTGAACAACCAGCACCCTGAGCACTGAGCACTGAGCACCCTGAGCACTGAGTACTGAGCACTGAGCACCCTGAGCACTGAGCACGCCGCACCCCCGAGTACTGAGCACCCAGCACCCCGAGAACTGAGCACCCAGCGCCCCGAGCACTGAGCACCCAGCACCCCGAGCACTGAGCACTGAGCACCCTGAGCACTGAGCACACAGCACCCCGAGTACTGAGCACTGAGCACCCTGAGCACTGAGCACCCAGCACCCCGAGTACTGAGCACTGAGCACCCTGAGTACTGAGCACCCAGCACCCTGAGCACTGAGTACCCAGCACCCTGAGCACTGAGCAACCAGCACCCTGAGCACTGAGCACCCAGCACCCTGAGCACTGAGCACCCAGCACCCTGAGTACTGAGCACTGAGCACCCAGCACCCCGAGCACTGAACACCCAGCACCCCGAGTACTGAGCACTGAGCACCCTGAGTACTGAGCACCCAGCACCCTGAGCACTGAGTACCCAGCACCCTGAGCACTGAGCACCCAGCACCCTGAGTTCTGAGCACCCAGCACCCTGAGCACCGAGCACCCAGCACCCTGAGCACTGAGCACCCAGCACCCTGAGTAGTGAGCACCCAACGTACTGAGCACCGAGCACCCCGTGCACTGAGCACCCAGCACCCTAAGTACTGAGCACCGAGCACCCCGAGCACTGAGCACCCAGCACCCTGAGTACTGAGCTCTGAGCACCCTGAGCACTGAGCACCCAGTGCCCCGAGCACCGAGCACCCTGAGCACTGAGCACCCAGCACCCTGAGCAATGAGCACCCTGAATACTGAGCACCCAGCACCTTGAGCATTGAGTACCCAGCACCCTGAGCACTGAGCACCCAGCACCCTGAGCACTGAGCACCCAGCACCCTGAGCACTGAGCACCCAGCACCCTGAGTACTGAGCACTGAGCACCCAGCACCCCGAGCACTGAACACACAGCACCCCGAGTACTGAGCACTAAGCACCCTGAGTACTGAGCACCCAGCACCCTGAGCACTGAGTACCCAGCACCCTGAGCACTGAGCACCCCAGCACCCTGAGTACTGAGCACCCAGCACCCTGAGCACCGAGCACCCAGCACCCTGAGCACTGAGCACCCAGCACCCTGAGTAGTGAGCACCCAACGTACTGAGCACCGAGCACCCCGAGCACTGAGCACCCGGCACCCTGAGTACTGAGCACCGAGCACCCCGAGCACTGAGCACCCAGCACCCTGAGTACTGAGCTCTGAGCACCCTGAGCACTGAGCACCCAGTGCCCCGAGCACCGAGCACGCTGAGCACTGAGCACCCAGCACCCTGAGCAATGAGCACCCTGAGTACTGAGGACCCAGCACCCTTGAGCACTGAGCACCGAGAACCCCGAGCACTGAGCACCCAGCACCCGGAGTACTGAGCACCCAGCACCCTGAGTACTAAGCACCGAGCACCCTGAGTACTGAGCACCCAGCACCCTGAGCACTGAACACACAGCACCCTGAGTATTGAGCACCCCGAGCACTGAGCACCCAGCACCCGGAGTACTGAGCACCCAGCACCCTGAGTACTAAGCACCGAGCACCCTGAGTACTGAGCACCCAGCACCCTGAGCACTGAACACACAGCACCCTGAGTATTGAGCACCTCGAGCACTGAACACACAGCACCCTGAGTACTGAGCACCGAGCACCCCGAGCACGGAGCACCCAGCACCCTGAGTACTGAGCTCTGAGCACCCTGAGCACTGAGCACACAGTGCCCCGAGCACCGAGCACCCTGAGCACTGAGCAACCCAGCACCCTGAGCAATGAGCACCATGAGTACTGAGCACCCCAGCACCTTGAGCACTGAGCACTGAGAACCCTGAGCACTGAGCACCCAGCACCCGGAGTTCTGAGCACCCAGCACCCTGAGTACTAAGCACCGAGCACCCTGAGTACTGAGCACCCAGCACCCTGAGCACTGAACACACAGCACCCTGAGTAC
>NW_024543743.1:0-34938 GCF_018167655.1 Microtus oregoni
CACCCCGAGCACTGAGCACCCAGCACCCTGTGTACTGAGCACTGAGTACCCAGTACCCCCGAGCACTGAGACCCAGCACCCTGAGCACTGAGCACCCAGCACCCCGAGCACTGAGCACCCAGCACCCTGAGTACTGAGCACCCAGCACCCTGAGTACTGAGCACCCAGCACCCTGAGTACTGAGCACCCAGCACCCTGAGCACTGAGCACCCCGGCACCCTGAGCACTGAGCACCCAGCACCCTGAGCACTGAGCACCCAGCACCCTGAGTACTGAGCACCCCAGCACCCTGAGTACTATACACCCAGCACCCCGAGCAGTGAGCACCCCAGCACACCCTGAGCACTGAGCACCCAGCACCCTGAGTACTGAACACTGAGCACCCAGCACCCCGAGCACTGAGCACCCAGCACCCTGAGTACTGAGCACTGAGCACCAAGCACCCCGAGTACTGAGCACCGAGCACCCCCGAGAACTGAGCACCCAGCACCCTGAGCACTGAGCACTGAGCACCCTGAGCACTGAGCACCCAGCACCCCCGAGTACTGAGCACTGAGCACCTTGAGCACTGAGCACCCAGCACCCTGAGCAATGAGCACCAAGCACCCCGAGTACTGAGCATCGAGAACCCCGAGCACTGAGCACCCAGCACCCCGAGCATCGAGCACCCTGAGTACTCAGCAACCAGCACACTGAGCACTGAGCACCCAGCACCCTGAGCACTGAGCACCCAGCACCCTGAGCACTGAGCACCCAGCACCCTGAGTACTGAGCACCGAGCACACCGAGCACTGAGCACCCAGCACCCTGAGCACTGAGCACCCTTAGTACTGAGCACTGAGCACCCTGAGTACTGAGCACTGAGCACCCTGAGTACTGAGCACCCAGCACCCTGAGTACTGAGCACCCAGAACCCTGAGCAATGATCACCCTGAGTACTGAGCACCCAGCACATTGAGCACTGAGCACCGAGCACCCCGAGCACTGAGCACAAAGCACCCCGAGCACTGAGCACCCAGCACCCTGAGTACTGAGCACACAGCACCCTGAGTACTGAGCACCCAGCACCCCGAGCACTGAGCACCCAGCACCCTGAGCACTGAGCACCCAGCACCCTGCGCACTGAGCACCCAGCACCCCGAGCACTGAGCACCCCAGCACCCTGAGTACTGAGCACTGAGCACCCAGCACCCCCGAGCACTGAGCACGCAGCACCCTGTGTACTGAGCACTGAGTACCCAGTACCCCGAGCACTGAGACCCAGCACCCTGAGCACTGAGCACCCAGCACCCCGAGCACTGAGCACCCAGCACCCTGAGTACTGAGCACCCAGCACCCTGAGTACTGAGCACCCAGCACCCTGAGTACTGAGCACCCAGCACCCTGAGCACTGAGCACCCCGGCACCCTGAGCACTGAGCACCCAGCACCCTGAGCACTGAGCACCCAGCACCCTGAGTACTGAGCACCCAGCACCCTGAGTACTATACACCCAGCACCCCCGAGCAGTGAGCACCCCAGCACCCTGAGCACTGAGCACCCAGCACCCTGAGTACAGAACACTGAGCACCCAGCACCCCGAGCACTGAGCACCCAGCACCCTGAGTACTGAGCACTGAGCACCAAGCACCCCGAGTACTGAGCACCGAGCACCCCGAGAACTGAGCACCCAGCACCCTGAGCACTGAGCACTGAGCACCCTGAGCACTGAGCACCCAGCACCCCGAGTACTGAGCACTGAGCACCTTGAGCACTGAGCACCCAGCACCCTGAGCAATGAGCACCAAGCACCCCGAGTACTGAGCATCGATAACCCCGAGCACTGAGCACCCAGCTCCCCGAGCATCGAGCACCCCTGAGTACTGAGCAACCAGCACACTGAGCACTGAGCACCCAGCACCCTGAGCACTGAGCACCCAGCACCCTGAGCACTGAGCACCCAGCACCCTGAGTACTGAGCACCGAGCACACCGAGCACTGAGCACCCAGCACCCTGAGCACTGAGCACCCTTAGTACTGAGCACTGAGCACCCTGAGTACTGAGCACTGAGCACCCTGAGTACTGAGCACCCAGCACCCTGAGTACTGAGCACCCAGAACCCTGAGCAATGATCACCCTGAGTACTGAGCACCCAGCACATTGAGCACTGAGCACCGAGCACCCCGAGCACTGAGCACCCAGCACCCCGAGCACTGAGCACCCAGCACCCTGAGTACTGAGCACACAGCACCCTGAGTACTGAGCACCCAGCACCCCGAGCACTGAGCACCCAGCACCCTGAGCACTGAGCACCCAGCACCCTGCGCACTGAGCACCCAGCACCCCGAGCACTGAGCACCCAGCACCCTGAGTACTGAGCACTGAGCACCCAGCACCCCGAGCACTGAGCACCCAGCACCCTGAGTACTGAGCACTGAGCACCCAGCACCCCAAGCACTGTGCACCCAGCACACTGAGCACTGAGCACCCAGCACCCGAGTACTGAGCACCTAGCACCCTGAGTACTGAGCACCCAGCTCCCTGAGTACTGAGCACCCAGAACCCCGAGCACTGAGCACCCAGCACCCTGTGTACTGAGCACCGAGCACCCCGAGCACTGAGCACCCAACACGCTGAGTACTGAGCACCCAGCACCCCGAGAATGAGCACCCAGCACCTCGAGCACTGAGCACCCTGCACCCTGAGCACTGAACACCCAGCACCCTGAGTACTGAGCACCCAGCACCCCGAGCACTGAGCACCCAGCACCCTGAGTACTGAGCACCCTGAGTACTGAGCACCCAGAACCCTGAGTACTGAGCACCCTGCATCCGAGCACTGAGCTCCCTGAGTACTGAGCACCCAGCACCATGAGTACTGAGCACCCAGCACCCTGAGTACTGAGCACTGAGCACCCAGAGAACTGAGCACCCAGCACCCCGAGGACTGAGCACCCAGCACCCTGTGCACTGAGCACTGAGCATCCAGCACCCCGAGCACTGATCACCCTGAGCACTGAGCACCCAGCACCCCGAGTACTGAGAACTGAGCACCTTGAGCACTGAGCACCCAGCACCCTGAGCACTGAGCACCAAGCACCCCGAGCACTGAGCACCCTGAGCACTGAGCACCCAGCACCCCGAGTACTGAGCACCGAGAACCCCGAGCACTGAGCACCCTTAGTACTGAGCACTGAGAACCCTGAGTACTGAGCACTGAGCACCCTGAGTACTGAGCACTGAGCACCCTGAGTACTGAGCACCCAGCACCCTGAGTACTGAGCACCCAGAACCCTGAGCAATGATCACCCTGAGTACTGAGCACCCAGCACCTTGAGCACTGAGCACCGAGCACCCCGAGCACTGAGCACCCAGCACCCGGAGTACTGAGCACCCCGCACCCTGAGTACTAAGCACCGAGCACCATGAGTACTGAGCACCCAGCACCCTGAGCACTGAACACACAGCACCCTGAGTACTGGGCACCCCGAACACTGAGCGCCCAGCACCCTGAGTACTAAGCACCGAGTACCTCGAGCACTGAGCACCCAGCACCCCGAGCACTGAGCACCCAGCACCCCGAGCACTGAGCACCCAGCACCCTGAGTACTGAGCACACAGCACCCTGAGTACTGAGCACCCAGCACCCCGAGCACTGAGCACCCTCACCCTGAGCACTGAGCACCCAGCACCCTGCGCACTGAGCACCCAGCACCCCGAGCACTGAGCACCCAGCACCCTGAGTACTGAGCACTGAGCACCCAGCACCCCGAGCACTGAGCACCCAGCACCCTGAGTACAGAGCACTGAGCACCCAGCACCCCGAGCACTGTGCACCCAGCACCCTGAGCACTGAGCACCCAGCACCCGAGTACTGAGCACCCAGCACCCTGAGTACTGACCACCCAGCTCCCTGAGTACTGAGCACCCAGCACCCCGAGTACTGAGCACCCAGCACCCTGAACACTGAGCACCCAGCACCCCGAGCACTGAGCACCCAGCACCCTGAGTACTGAGCACCCAGCACCCTGAGTACTGAGCACCGAGTACCCTGAGTACTGAGCACCCAGCACCCCGAGCACTGAGCACCCAGCACCCTGAGTACTGAGCACTGAGCACCCAGCACCCCGAGCACTGAGCACCCAGCACCCTGTGTACTGAGCACTGAGTACCCAGTACCCCGAGCACTGAGACCCAGCACCCTGAGCACTGAGAACCCAGCACCCCGAGCACTGAGCACCCAGCACCCTGAGTACTGAGCACCCAGCACCCTGAGTACTGAGCACCCAGCACCCTGAGTACTGAGCACCCAGCACCCTGAGCACTGAGCACCCGGCACCCTGAGCACTGAGCACCCAGCACCCTGAGCACTGAGCACCCAGCACCCTGAGTACTGAGCACCCAGCACCCTGAGTACTATACACCCAGCACCCCGAGCAGTGAGCACCCAGCACCCTGAGCACTGAGCACCCAGCACCCTGAGTACTGAACACAGAGCACCCAGCACCCCGAGCACTGAGCACCCAGCACCCTGAGTACTGAGCACTGAGCACCAAGCACCCCGAGTACTGAGCACCGAGCACCCCGAGAACTGAGCACCCAGCACCCTGAGCACTGAGCACTGGGCATCCTGAGCACTGAGCACCCAGCACCCCGAGTACTGAGCACTGAGCACCTTGAGCACTGAGCACCCAGCACCCTGAGCAATGAGCACCAAGCACCCCGAGTACTGAGCAACGAGAACCCCGAGCACTGAGCACCCAGCACCCCGAGCATCGAGCACCCTGAGTACTGAGCAACCAGCACACTGAGCACTGAGCACCCAGCACCCTGAGCACTGAGCACCCAGCACCCTGAGCACTGAGCACCCTTAGTACTGAGCACTGAGCACCCTGAGTACTGAGCACTGAGCACCCTGAGTACTGAGCACCCAGCACCCTGAGTACTGAGCACCCAGAACCCTGAGCAATGATCACCCTGAGTACTGAGCACCCAGCACATTGAGCACTGAGCACCGAGCACCCCGAGCACTGAGCACCCAGCACCCCGAGCACTGAGCATCCAGCACCCTGAGTACTGAGCACACAGCACACTGAGTACTGAGCACCCAACACCCCGAGCACTGAGCACCCAGCACCCTGAGTACTGAGCACTGAGCACCCAGCACCCCGAGCACTGAGCACCCAGCACCCTGAGTACTGAGCACTGAGCACCCAGCACCCCAAGCACTGTGCACCCAGCACACTGAGCACTGAGCACCCAGCACCCGAGTACTGAGCACCTAGCACCCTGAGTACTGAGCACCCAGCTCCCTGAGTACTGAGCACCCAGAACCCCGAGTACTGAGCACCCAGCACCCCGAACACTGAGCACCCAGCACCCTGAGTACTGAGCACCGAGCACCTCGAGCACTGAGCACCCAGCACCCCGAGCACTGAGCACCCAGCACCCCGAGCACTGAGCACCCAGCACCCTGAGTACTGAGCACCCAGCACCCTGAGTACTGAGCACCGAGTACCCTGAGTACTGAGCACCCAGCACCCCGAGCACTGAGCATCCAGCACCCTGAGTTCTGAGCACTGAGCACCCAGCACCCCGAGCACTGAGCACCCAGCACCCTGTGTACTGAGCACTGAGTACCCAGTACCCCGAGCACTGAGACCCAGCACCCTGAGCACTGAGCACCCAGCACACCGAGCACTGAGCACCCAGCACCCTGAGTACTGAGCACCCAGCACCCTGAGTACTGAGCACCCAGCACCCTGAGTACTGAGCACCCAGCACCCTGAGCACTGAGCACCCGGCACCCTGAGCACTGAGCACCCAGCACCCTGAGCACTGAGCACCTAGCACCCTGAGTACTTAGCACCCAGCACCCTGAGTACTATACACCCAGCACCCCGAGCAGTGAGCACCCAGCACCCTGAGCACTGAGCACCCAGCACCCTGAGTACTGAGCACTGAGCACCCAGCACCCCGAGCACTGAGCACCCAACACCCTGAGTACTGAGCACTGAGCACCAAGCACCCCGAGTACTGAGCACCGAGCACCCCGAGAACTGAGCACCCAGCACCCTGAGCACTGAGCACTGAGCACCCTGAGCACTGAGCACCCAGCACCCCGAGTACTGAGCACTGAGCACCTTGAGCACTGAGCACCCAGCACCCTGAGCACTGAGCACCAAGCACCCCGAGTACTGAGCACCGAGAACCCCGAGCACTGAGCACCCAGCACCCTGAGCACTGAGCACCCAGGACCCTGAGTACTGAGCACCCAGCACCATGAGTACTGAACACCCAGCACCCTGAGCACTGAGCACTGAGCACCCAGCACCCTGAGCACTGAGCACTGAGCACCCAGCACCCCGAGCACTGAGCACCCAGCACCCTGAGCACCCAGCACCCTGAGCACTGAGCACCCTGAGTACTGACCAATGAGCACCCAGCACCCTGAGTACTGAGCACCCAACACTCTGAGCACTTAGCACCCAGCACGCTGAGTACTGAGCACTGAGCACCCAGCACCCTGAGTACTGAGCACCCATCACCCTGAGTACTGAGCACCCAGCACCCTGAGCACTGAGCACCCAGCACCCCGAGCACTGAGCACCCAGCACCCTGAGTACTGAGCACTGAGCACCCAGCACCCCGAGCACTGAGCACTCAGTACCCTGTGTACTGAGCACTGAGTACCCAGTACCCCGTGCACTGAGACCCAGCACCCTGAGCACTGAGCACCCAGCACCCCGAGTACTGAGCACCCAGCAGCCCGAGCACTGAGCACCCAGCACCCCGAGCACTGAGCACCCAGCACCCTGAGTACTGAGCACCCAGCACCCCGAGAACTGAGCACCCAGCACCCTGAGCACTGAGCAACGAGAACCCCGAGCACTGTGCACCCAGCACCCTGAGAACTGAGCACCCAGCACCCTGAGTACTGAGCACACAGCATCCTGAGCACTGAGTACTGAGCAGCCCAAGCACTGAGCACCCAGCACCCTGAGCACTGAGCACCCAGCACCCCTTGCACTGAGCACCCAGCACCCAGAGTACTGAGCACGCAGCACCCTGAGTACTGAGCACCCAGCACCCCGAGCACTGAGCACCCAGCACCCTGAGCACTGAGCACCCAGGACCCTGAGTACTGAGCACCCAGCACCCCGAGCACTGAGCACCCAGCACCCTGAGAACTGAGCACCGAGCACCCCGAGCACTGACACCAAGCACCCCGAGCACTGAGAACCCAGCACCCTGAGTACTGAGCACCGAGCACCCCGAGCACTGAGCACCCAGCACCCTGAGTACTGAGCACGGAGCACCCCGAGCACTGAGCACCCAGCACCCTGAGTACTGAGCACGGAGCACCCTGAGTACTGAGCACCCTGCACCCCGAGCACTGAGCACCCAGCACCCTGAGCACTGAGCACCCAGGACCCTGAGTACTGAGCACCCAGCACCCCGAGCACTGAGCACCCAGCACCCTGAGAACTGAGCACCGAGCACCCCGAGCACTGAGCACCAAGCACCCCGAGCACTGAGAACCCAGCACCCTGAGAACTGAGCACCGAGCACCCCGAGCACTGAGCACCAAGCACCCCGAGCACTGAGCACCCAGCACCCTGTGTACTGAGCACCGAGCACCCCGAGCACTGAGCACCCAGCACCCTGAGTACTGAGCACGGAGCACCCTGAGTACTGTGCACCCAGCACCCCGAGCACTTAGCACCCAGCACACTGAGTACTGAGCACCCAGCACCCTGAGCACTGAGCATCCAGCACCCCGAGCACTGAGCACCCAGCACTCTGAGTACTGAGAACCGAGCACCCCGAGCACTGAGCACCCAGCACCTTGAGCACTGAGCACCCTGAGTACTGAGCACCCAGCACCCTGAGCACTGAGCACCCAGCACCCCGAGTACTGAGCACCGAGCACCCCGAGAACTGAGCACCCAGCACCCCGAGCACTGAGCACTGTGCACCCTGAGCACTGAGCACCCAGCACCCCGAGTACTGAGCACTGAGCACCCTAAGTACTGAGCACCCAGCACCCCGAGTACTGAGCACTGAGCACCATGAGTACTGAGCACCCAGCACCCTGAGCACTGAGCACTGAGGACCCTGAGTACTGAGCACCGAGCACCCCGAGCACTGAGCACCCAGCACACTGAGTACTGAGCACCGAGCTCCCCGAGCACTGAGCACCCAGCACCCGGAGTACTGAGCACGCAGCACCCTGAGTACTGAGCACCCAGCTCCCCTTACACGGAGCACCCATCACCCGGAGTACTGAGCACGCAGCACCCTGAGTACTGAGCACCCAGCAGCCCGAGCACTGAGCACCCAGCACCCTGAGTACTGAGCACCGAGCACCCCGAGCACTGAGCACCAAGCACCCCGAGCACTGAGAACCCAGCACCCTGAGTACTGAGCACGGAGCACCCCGAGCACTGAGCACCCAGCACCCTGAGTACTGAGCACCGAGCACCCCGAGCACTGAGCACCCAGCACCCTGAGTACTGAGCACAGAGCACCCTGAGTACTGTGCACCCAGCACCCCGAGCACTTAGCACCCAGCACCCTGAGTACTGAGCACCCAGCACCCTGAGCACTGAGCATCCAGCACCCCGAGCACTGAGCACCCAGCACTCTGAGTACTGAGAACCGAGCACCCCGAGCACTGAGCACCCAGCACCTTGAGCACTGAGCACCCTGAGTACTGAGCACCCAGCACCCTGAGCACTGAGCACCCAGCACCCCGAGTACTGAGCACCGAGCACCCCGAGAACTGAGCACCCAGCACCCCGAGCACTGAGCACTGTGCACCCTGAGCACTGAGCACCCAGCACCCCGAGTACTGAGCACTGAGCACACTAAGTACTGAGCACCCAGCACCCCGAGTACTGAGCACTGAGCACCATGAGTACTGAGCACCCAGCACCCTGAGCACTGAGCACTGAGGACCCTGAGTACTGAGCACCGAGCACCCCGAGCACTGAGCACCCAGCACCCTGAGTACTGAGCACCGAGCTCCCCGAGCACTGAGCACCCTGAGTACTGAGCACCCAGCACCCTTAGTACTGAGCACCCAGCACCCCGAGAATGAGCACCCTGAGCACTGAGCACCCAGCACCCTGAGTACTGAGCACCCAGCACCCTAAGCACTGACCACCCAGCACCCTGAACATTGAGCACCCAGCACCCTGAGTACTGAGCACCCAGCACCCTGAGTACTGAACACCCAGCACCCTTAGCACTGAGCACTGAGCACCCAGCACCCTGAGCACTGAGCACTGAGCACCCAGCCCCCTGAGCACTGAGTACCCAGCACCCCGAGCACTGAGTACCCAGCACCCTGAGCACCCAGCACCCTGAGCACTGAGCACCCTGAGCACTGAGCACTGAGCACCCAGCACCCTGAGTACTGAGCAGCCAACACTCTGAGCAAAGAGCACCCAGCACGCTGAGTACTGAGCACTGAGCACCCAGCACCCTGAGTACTGAGCACCCAGCACCCCGAGCACTGAGCACCCAGCACCCTGTGTACTGAGCACCGAGCACCCCGAGCACTGAGCACCCAACACGCTGAGTACTGAGCACCCAGCACCCCGAGAATGAGCACCCAGCACCTCGAGCACTGAGAACCCTGCACCCTGAGCACTGAGCACCCAGCACCCTGAGTACTGAGCACCCAGCACCCTGAGCACTGAGCACCCAGCACCCTGAGTACTGAGCACCCTGAGTACTGAGCACCCAGAACCCTGAGTACTGAGCACCCTGCACCCCGAGCACTGAGCTCCCTGAGTACTGAGCACCCAGCACCCTGAGTACTGAGCACCCAGCACCCTGAGTACTGAGCACTGAGCACCCAGAGAACTGAGCATCCAGCACCCCGAGGACTGAGCACCCAGCACCCTCTGCACTGAGCACTGAGCATCCAGCACCCCGAGCACTGAGCACCCTGAGCTCTTAGCACCCTGAGTACTTAGCACCCAGCACCCTGAGTACTGAGCACCCAGCACCCTGAGCACTGAGCACCCAGCATCCTGAGTACTGAGCACCCAGCACCCTGAGTACTGAGCACTGAGCACCCCGAGCACTGAGCACCCAGCACCCTGAGCACTGAGCACCCAGCACCCTGAGCACTGAGCACCCAGCACCCTGAGCACTGAGCACCAAGCACCCCGAGTACTGAGCACCGAGCACCCCGAGAACTGAGCACCCAGCACCCTGAGTACTGAGCACCGAGCTCCCCGAGCACTGAGCACCCTGAGTACTGAGCACCCAGCACCCTGAGTACTGAGCACCGAGCACCCCGAGCACTGAGCACCCAGCACCCCGAGCACTGAGCACCCAGCACCCTGAGTTTCTGAGCACCCAGCACCCCGAGAATGAGCACCCTGAGCACTGAGTACCCAGCACCATGAGTACTGAGCACCGAGCACCCTGAGCACTGAGCACCCAGCACCCTGAGTACTGAGCACCCAGCACCCTGAGTACTGAGCATCCAGCACCCTGAGCACTGAGCACCCAACAACCTGAATACTGAGCACCCAGCACTCTGAGCACTGAGCACCCAGCACCCCGAGCACTGAGCACCCAGCACACCGAGCACTGAGCACTGAGCACCCTGAGCACTGAGCACCCAGCAACCCGAGTACTGAGCACTGAGCACCCTGAGTACTGAGTACCCAGCACCCCGAGTACTGAGCACTGAGCACCCTGAGTACTGAGCACCCAGCCCCCTGAGCACTGAGCACTGAGTACCCTGAGTACTGAGCACCGAGCACCCCGAGCACTGAGCACCCAGCACCCCGAGCACTGAGCACCCAGCACCCTGTGTACTGAGCACTGAGTACCCAGTACCCCCGAGCACTGAGACCCAGCACCCTGAGCACTGAGCACCCAGCACCCCGAGTACTGATCACCCAGCACCCCGAGCACTGAGCACCCAGCACCCCGAGCACTGAGCACCCAGCACCCTGAGTACTGAGCAAACAGCACCCCGAGCACTGAGCACCCAGCACCCCGAGCACTGAGCACCCAGCACCCTGAGTACTGAGCACCAAGCACCCCGAGCACTGAGCACCGAGCACCCCGAGCACTGAGCACCCAGCACCCCGAGCACTGAGCACCCAGCACCCTGAGAACTGAGCACCCAGCACCCTGATTACTGAGCACCCAGCATCCTCAGCACTGAGCACCCAGCACCCTGAGCACTGAGCCCCCAGGACCCTGAGTACTGAGCACCCAGCACCCTGAGTACTGAACACCCAGCACCCAGAGCACTGAGCACTGAGCACAAAGCATCCTGAGCACTGAGCACTGAGCAACCAGCACCCTGAGCACTGAGCACCCAGCACCCCGAGCACTGAGCACCCAGCACCCTGATCACCCAGCACCCTGAGCACTGAGCACCCTGAGCACTGAGCAATGAGCACCCAGCACCCTGAGTACTGAGCACACAACACTCTGAGCTCTGAGCACCCAGCACGCTGAGTACTGAGCACCCAGCACCCCGAGCACTGAGCACCCAGCACCCTGTGTACTGAGCACCGAGCACCCCGAGCACTGAGCACCCAGCACCCTGAGTACTGAGCACCCAGCACCCCGAGAATGAGCACCCAGCACCCCGAGCACTGAGCACCCAGCACCCAGAGCACTGAGCATCCAGCACCCTGAGTACTGAGCACCCAGCACCCCGAGCACTGAGCACCCAGCACCCTGAGTACTGAGCACCCTGAGTACTGAGCACCCAGCAACCTGAGTACTGAGCACCCTGCACCCCGAGCACTGAGCTCCCTGAGTACTGAGCACTGAGCACCCAGAGAACTGAGCACCCAGCACCCCGAGGACTGAGCACCCAGCACCCTGTGCACTGAGCACTGAGCATCCAGCACCCCGAGCACTGAGCACCCTGAGCTCTTAGCACCCTGAGTACTGAGCACCCAGCACCCTGAGTACTGAGCACCCAACACTCTGAGCACTGAGCACCCAGCACGCTGAGTACTGAGCACCCAGCACCCCGAGCACTGAGCACCCAGCACCCTGTGTACTGAGCACCGAGCACCCCGAGCACTGAGCACCCAGCACCCTGAGTACTGAGCACCCAGCACCCCGAGAATGAGCACCCAGCACCCCGAGCACTGAGCACCCAGCACCCTGAGCACTGAGCACCCAGCACCCTGAGTACTGAGCACCCAGCACCCCGAGCACTGTGCACCCAGCACCCTGAGTACTGAGCACCCTGAGTACTGAGCACCCAGCAACCTGAGTACTGAGCACCCTGCACGCCGAGCACTGAGCTCCCTGAGTACTGAGCACCCAGCACCCTGAGCACTGAGCACCCAGCACCCCGAGCACTGAGCACCCAGCACCCTGAGTACTGAGCACTGAGCACCCAGCACCCCGAGGACTGAGCACCCAGCACCCTGTGCACTGAGCACTGAGCATCCAGCACCCCGAGCACTGAGCACCCTGAGCTCTTAGCACCCAGAGTACTGAGCACCCAGCACCCTGAGTACGGAGCACCCAACACCCTGAGCACTGAGCACCCAGCACCCTGAGTACTGAGCACCCAGCACCCTGAGTACTGAGCACCGAGCACCCCGAGCACTGAGCACCCAGCACCCTGAGCACTGAGCACCCAGCACCCCGATCACTGTGCACCCAGCACCCTGAGCACTGAGCACACAGCACCCCGAGCACTGAGCACCCAGCACCCTGAGCACTGAGCACCCAGCACCCCGAGCACTGAGCACCCAGCACCCTGAGCACTGAGCACCCAGCACCCCGAGTACTGAGCACCGAGCACCCCGAGAACTGAGCACCCAGCACCCAGAGTACTGAGCACTGAGCACCCTGAGTACTGAGCACCCAGCACCCCGAGTACTGAGCACTGAGCACCATGAGTACTGAGCACCCAGCACCCTGAGCACTGAGCACTGAGAACCCTGAGTACTGAGCACCGAGCACCCCGAGCACTGAGCACCCAGCACCCTGAGTACAGAGCACCGAGCTCCCCGAGCACTGAGCACCCTGAGTACTGAGCACCCAGCACCCTCAGTACTGAGCACCCAGCACCCCGAGAATGAGCACCCTGAGCACTGAGTACCCAGCACCATGAGTACTGAGCACTGAGCACCCTGAGCACTGAGCACCCAGCACCCTGAGTACTGAGCACCCAGCACCCTGAGTACTGAGCACCCAGCACCCTGAGCACTGAGCACCCAGCAACCTGAGTACTGAGCACCCAGCACTCTGAGCACTGAGCACCCAGCACCCTGAGCACTGAGCACCCAGCACACTGAACACTGAGCACTGAGCACCCTGAGCACTGAGCACCCAGCACCCCGAGTACTGAGCACTGAGCACCCTGAGTACTGAGCACCCAGCACCCTGAGCACTGAGCAATGAGAACCCTGAGTACTGAGCACCCAGCACCCTGAGCACTGAGCACTGAGAACCCTGAGTACTGAGCACCGAGCACCCAGAGAACTGAGCACCCAGCACCCCGAGCACTGAGCACCCTGAGCTCTTAGCACCCTGAGTATTGAGCACCCAGCACCCTGAGTACTGAGCACCCAGCACCCTGAGCACTGAGCACCCAGCACCCCGAGTACTGAGCACCCAGCAGCCCGAGCACTGTGCACCCAGCACCCCGAGCACTGAGCACCCAGCACCCTGAGTACTGAGAACCCAGCACCCCGAGCACTGAGCACCCAGCACCCCGAGCACTGAGCAACGAGAACCCCGAGCACTGTGCACCCAGCACCCTCAGAACTGAGCACCCAGCACCCTGAGTACTGAGCACCCAGCATCCTGAGCACTGAGTACTGAGCAGCCCAAGCACTGAACACCCAGCACACTGAGCACTGAGCACCCAGCACCCCTTGCACTGAGCACCCAGCACCCGGAGTACTGAGCCCGCAGCACCCTGAGTATTGAGCACCCAGCACCCCGAGCACTGAGCACCCAGCACCCTGAGCACTGAGCACCCAGGACCCTGAGTACTGAGCACCCAGCACCCCGAGCACTGAGCACCCAGCACCCTGAGTACTGAGCACCCAGCACCCCGAGCACTGAGCACCCAGCACCCTGAGTAATGAGCACCGAGCACCCCGAGCACTGAGCACCAAGCACCCCGAGCACTGAGAACCCAGCACCCTGCGTACTGAGCACGGAGCACCCCGAGCACTGAGCACCCAGCACCCTGAGTACTGAGCACCGAGCACCCCGAGCACTGAGCACCCAGCACCCTGAGTCCTGAGCACGGAGCACCCTGAGTACTGTGCACCCAGCACCCCGAGCACTTAGCACCCAGCACCCTGAGTACTGAGCACCCAGCACCCTGAGTACTGAGCACCCAGCACCCTGAGTACTGAGCACCCAGCACCCTGAGTACTGAGCACCCAGCACCCTGAGCACTGAGCACCCAGCAACCTGCGTACTGAGCACCCAGCACTCTGAGCACTGAGCACCCAGCACCCCGAGCACTGAGCACCCAGCACCCCGAGCACTGAGCACTGAGCACCCTGAGCACTGAGCACCCAGCACCCCGAGTACTGAGCACTGAACACCCTGATTACTGAGCACCCAGCACCCCGAGTACTGAGCACTGAGCACCCTGAGTACTGAGCACCCAGCACCCTGAGCACTGAGCACTGAGAACCCTGAGTACTGAGCACCGAGCACCCAGAGAACTGAGCACCCAGCACCCCGAGCACTGAGCACCCTGAGCTCTTAGCACCCTGAGTACTGAGCACCCAGCACCCTGAGTACTGAGCACCCAGCACCCCGAGAATGAGCACCCTGAGCACTGAGTACCCAGCACCATGAGTACTGAGCACCGAGCACCCTGAGCACTGAGCACCCAGCACCCTGAGCACTGAGCACCCAGCACCCCGAGTACTGAGCACTGAGCACCATAAGTACTGAGCACCCAGCACCCTGAGCACTGAGCACTGAGAACCCTGAGTACTGAGCACCGAGCACCCCGAGCACTGAGCACCCAGCACCCTGAGTACAGAGCACCGAGCTCCCCGAGCACTGAGCACCCTGAGTACTGAGCACCCAGCACCCTGAGTACTGAGCACCCAGCACCCCGAGAATGAGCACCCTGAGCACTGAGTACCCAGCACCATGAGTACTGAGCACCGAGCACCCTGAGCACTGAGCAGCCAGCACCCTGAGTACTGAGCACCCAGCACCCTGAGTACTGAGCACCCAGCACCCTGAGCACTGAGCACCCAGCAACGTGAGTACTGAGCACCCAGCACTCTGAGCACTGAGCACCCAGCACCCCGAGCACTGAGCACCCAGCACACCGAGCACTGAGCACTGAGCACCCTGAGCACTGAGCACCCAGCACCCCGAGTACTGAGCACTGAGCACCCTGAGTACTGAGCACCCAGCACCCTGAGCACTGAGCACTGAGAACCCTGAGTACTGAGCACCCAGCACCCCGAGTACTGAGCACTGAGCACCCTGAGTACTGAGCACCCAGCACCCTGAGCACTGAGCGCTGAGAACCCTGAGTACTGAGCACCGAGCACCCAGAGAACTGAGCACCCAGCACCCCGAGCACTGAGCACCCTGAGCTCTTAGCACCCTGAGTACTGAGCACCCAGCACCCTGATTACTGAGCACCCAGCACCCTGAGCACTGAGCACCCAGCACCCCGAGCACTGAGCACCCAGCACCCTGAGTACTGAACACTGAGCACCCAGCACCCCGAGCACTGAGCACTCAGCACCCTGTGTACTGAGCACTGAGCACCGAGCACCCCGAGCACTGAGCACCCAGCACCCTGAGCACTGAGCACCCAGCACCCCGATCACTGTGCACCCAGCACCCTGAGCACTGAGCACACAGCACCCCGAGCACTGAGCACCCAGCACCCTGAGCACTGAGCACCCAGCACCCCGAGCACTGAGCACCCAGCACCCTGAGCACTGAGCACCCAGCACCCCGAGTACTGAGCACCGAGCACCCCGAGAACTGAGCACCCAGCACCCAGAGTACTGAGCACTGAGCACCCTGAGTACTGAGCACCCAGCACCCCGAGTACTGAGCACTGAGCACCATGAGTACTGAGCACCCAGCACCCTGAGCACTGAGCACTGAGAACCCTGAGTACTGAGCACCGAGCACCCCGAGCACTGAGCACCCAGCACCCTGAGTACAGAGCACCGAGCTCCCCGAGCACTGAGGACCCTGAGTACTGAGCACCCAGCACCCTCAGTACTGAGCACCCAGCACCCCGAGAATGAGCACCCTGAGCACTGAGTACCCAGCACCATGAGTACTGAGCACTGAGCACCCTGAGCACTGAGCACCCAGCACCCTGAGTACTGAGCACCCAGCACCCTGAGTACTGAGCACCCAGCACCCTGAGCACTGAGCACCCAGCAACCTGAGTACTGAGCACCCAGCACTCTGAGCACTGAGCACCCAGCACCCTGAGCACTGAGCACCCAGCACACTGAACACTGAGCACTGAGCACCCTGAGCACTGAGCACCCAGCACCCCGAGTACTGAGCACTGAGCACCCTGAGTACTGAGCACCCAGCACCCTGAGCACTGAGCAATGAGAACCCTGAGTACTGAGCACCCAGCACCCTGAGCACTGAGCACTGAGAACCCTGAGTACTGAGCACCGAGCACCCAGAGAACTGAGCACCCAGCACCCCGAGCACTGAGCACCCTGAGCTCTTAGCACCCTGAGTACTGAGCACCCAGCACCCTGAGTACTGAGCACCCAGCACCCTGAGCACTGAGCACCCAGCACCCCG
Organism: Microtus oregoni; assembly: GCF_018167655.1. NCBI lineage: Eukaryota > Metazoa > Chordata > Mammalia > Rodentia > Cricetidae > Microtus > Microtus oregoni. Next base: position 16,770 of record NW_024543743.1, read on the forward strand.
AGTACTGAGCACCCAGCAGCCCGAGCACTGTGCACCCAGCACCCCGAGCACTGAGCACCCAGCACCCTGAGTACTGAGAACCCAGCACCCCGAGCACTGAGCACCCAGCACCCCGAGCACTGAGCAACGAGAACCCCGAGCACTGTGCACCCAGCACCCTCAGAACTGAGCACCCAGCACCCTGAGTACTGAGCACCCAGCATCCTGAGCACTGAGTACTGAGCAGCCCAAGCACTGAACACCCAGCACACTGAGCACTGAGCACCCAGCACGCCTTGCACTGAGCACCCAGCACCCGGAGTACTGAGCCCGCAGCACCCTGAGTATTGAGCACCCAGCACCCCGAGCACTGAGCACCCAGCACCCTGAGCACTGAGCACCCAGGACCCTGAGTACTGAGCACCCAGCACCCCGAGCACTGAGCACCCAGCACCCTGAGTACTGAGCACCCAGCACCCCGAGCACTGAGCACCCAGCACCCTGAGTAATGAGCACCGAGCACCCCGAGCACTGAGCACCAAGCACCCCGAGCACTGAGAACCCAGCACCCTGCGTACTGAGCACGGAGCACCCCGAGCACTGAGCACCCAGCACCCTGAGTACTGAGCACCGAGCACCCCGAGCACTGAGCACCCAGCACCCTGAGTCCTGAGCACGGAGCACCCTGAGTACTGTGCACCCAGCACCCCGAGCACTTAGCACCCAGCACCCTGAGTACTGAGCACCCAGCACCCTGAGTACTGAGCACCCAGCACCCTGAGTACTGAGCACCCAGCACCCTGAGTACTGAGCACCCAGCACCCTGAGCACTGAGCACCCAGCAACCTGCGTACTGAGCACCCAGCACTCTGAGCACTGAGCACCCAGCACCCCGAGCACTGAGCACCCAGCACCCCGAGCACTGAGCACTGAGCACCCTGAGCACTGAGCACCCAGCACCCCGAGTACTGAGCACTGAACACCCTGATTACTGAGCACCCAGCACCCCGAGTACTGAGCACTGAGCACCCTGAGTACTGAGCACCCAGCACCCTGAGTACTGAGCACCCAGCACCCCGAGAATGAGCACCCTGAGCACTGAGTACCCAGCACCATGAGTACTGAGCACCGAGCACCCTGAGCACTGAGCACCCAGCACCCTGAGCACTGAGCACCCAGCACCCCGAGTACTGAGCACTGAGCACCATGAGTACTGAGCACCCAGCACCCTGAGCACTGAGCACTGAGAACCCTGAGTACTGAGCACCGAGCACCCCGAGCACTGAGCACCCAGCACCCTGAGTACAGAGCACCGAGCTCCCCGAGCACTGAGCACCCTGAGTACTGAGCACCCAGCACCCTGAGTACTGAGCACCCAGCACCCCGAGAATGAGCACCCTGAGCACTGAGTACCCAGCACCATGAGTACTGAGCACCGAGCACCCTGAGCACTGAGCACCCAGCACCCTGAGTACTGAGCACCCAGCACCCTGAGTACTGAGCACCCAGCACCCTGAGCACTGAGCACCCAGCACCCTGAGCACTGAGCACCCAGCACCCCGAGCACTGAGCACCCAGCACACCGAGCACTGAGCACTGAGCACCCTGAGCACTGAGCACCCAGCACCCCGAGTACTGAGCACTGAGCACCCTGAGTACTGAGCACCCAGCACCCTGAGCACTGAGCACTGAGAACCCTGAGTACTGAGCACCCAGCACCCCGAGTACTGAGCACTGAGCACCCTGAGTACTGAGCACCCAGCACCCTGAGCACTGAGCGCTGAGAACCCTGAGTACTGAGCACCGAGCACCCAGAGAACTGAGCACCCAGCACCCCGAGCACTGAGCACCCTGAGCTCTTAGCACCCTGAGTACTGAGCACCCAGCACCCTGATTACTGAGCACCCAGCACCCTGAGCACTGAGCACCCAGCACCCCGAGCACTGAGCACCCAGCACCCTGAGTACTGAACACTGAGCACCCAGCACCCCGAGCACTGAGCACTCAGCACCCTGTGTACTGAGCACTGAGTACCCAGTACCCCCGTGCACTGAGACCCAGCACCCTGAGCACTGAGCACCCAGCACCCCGAGTACTGAGCACCCAGCAGCCCGAGCACTGTGCACCCAGCACCCCGAGCACTGAGCACCCAGCACCCTGAGTACTGAGCACCCAGCACCCTGAGCACTGAGCACCCAGCACCCCGAGCTCTGAGCACCCAGCACCCCGAGCACTGAGAAACGAGAACCCCGAGCACTGTGCACCCAGCACCCTGAGAACTGAGCACCCAGCACCCTGAGCACTGAGCACCCAGCACCCCTTGCACTGAGCACCCAGCACCCGGAGTACTGAGCACGCAGCACCCTGAGTACTGAGCACCAAGCACCCCGAGCACTGAGCACCCAGCACCCTGAGCACTGAGCACCCAGGACCCTGAGTACTGAGCACCCAGCACCCCGAGCACTGAGCACCCAGCACCCTGAGTACTGAGCACCGAGCACCCCGAGCACTGAGCACCAAGCACCCCGAGCACTGAGAACCCAGCACCCTGCGTACTGAGCACGGAGCACCCCGAGCACTGAGCACCCAGCACCCTGAGTACTGAGCACCGAGCACCCCGAGCACTGAGCACCCAGCACCCTGAGTACTGAGCATGGAGCACCCTGAGTACTGTGCACCCAGCACCCCGAGCACTTAGCACCCAGCACCCTTAGTACTGAGCACCCAGCACCCTGAGTACTGAGCACCCAGCACCCTGAGTACTGAGCACCCAGCACCCTGAGTACTGAGCACCCAGCACCCTGAGCACTGAGCACCCAGCAACCTTCGTACTGAGCACCCAGCACTCTGAGCACTGAGCACCCAGCACCCCGAGCACTGAGCACCCAGCACCCCGAGCACTGAGCACTGAGCACCCTGAGCACTGAGCACCCAGCACCCCGAGTACTGAGCACTGAGCACCCTGAGTACTGAGCACCCAGCACCCCGAGTACTGAGCACTGAGCACCCTGAGTACTGAGCACCCAGCACCCTGAGCACTGAGCACTGAGAACCCTGAGTACTGAGCACCGACCACCCAGAGAACTGAGCACCCAGCACCCCGAGTACTGAGCACCCAGCACCCTGAGTACTGAGCACCCAGCACCCTGAGCACTGAGCACCCAGCACCCTGAGCACTGAGCACCCAGCACCCTGAGCACTGAGCACCCAGCACCCCGAGCACTGAGCACCCAGCACCCTGAGTACTGAGCACTGAGCACCCAGCACCCCGAGCACTGAGCACTCAGTACCCTGTGTACTGAGCACTGAGTACCCAGTACCCCGTGCACTGAGACCCAGCACCCTGAGCACTGAGCACCCAGCACCCCGAATACTGAGCACCCAGCACCCTGAGTACTGAACACCCAGCACCCAGAGCACTGTGCACTGAGCACCCAGCACCCTGAGCACTGAGCACTGAGCAACCAGCACCCTGAGCACTGAGCACCCAGCACCCTGAGCACCCAGCACCCTGAGCACTGAGAACCCTGAGCACTGAGCAATGAGCACCCAGCACCCTGAGTACTGAGCACCCAAAACTCTGAGCACTGAGCACCCTGCACGCTGAGTACTGAGCACCCAGCACCCCGAGCACTGAGCACCCAGCACCCTGTGTACTGAGCACCAAGCACCCCGAGCACTGAGCACCCAGCACCCTGAGTACTGAGCACCCAGCACCCCGAGAATGAGCACCCAGCACCCCGAGCACTGAGCACCCAGCACCCTGAGCACTGAGCACCCAGCACCCTGAGTACTGAGCACCCAGCACCCCGAGCACTGAGCACCCAGCACCCTGAGTACTGAGCACCCTGAGTACTGAGCACCCAGCAACCTGAGTACTGAGCACCCTGCACCCCGAGCACTGAGCTCCCTGAGTACTGAGCACCCAGCACCCTGAGCACTGAGCACCCAGCACCCTGAGTACTGAGCACTGATCACCCAGAGAACTGAGCACCCAGCACCCCGAGGACTGAGCACCCAGCACCCTGTGCACTGAGCACTGAGCATCCAGCACCCCGAGCACTGAGAACCCTGAGCTCTTAGCACCCAGAGTACTGAGCACCCAGCACCCTGAGTACGGAGCACCCAGCACCCTGAGCACTGAGCACCCAGCACCCTGAGTACTGAGCACCCAGCACCCTGAGTACTGAGCACCGAGCACCCCGAGCACTGAGCACCCAGCACCCTGAGAACTGAGCACCCAGCACCCCAAGCACTGTGCACCCAGCACCCTGAGCACTGAGCACACAGCACCCCGAGCACTGAGCACCCAGCACCCTGAGCACTGAGCACCCAGCACCCCGAGCACTGAGCACCCAGCACCCTGAGCACTGAGCACCCAGCACCCCGAGCACTGAGCACTGAGCACCATGAGTACTGAGCACCCAGCACCCCGAGTACTGAGCACTGAGCACCATGAGTACTGAGCACCCAGCACCCTGAGCACTGAGCACTGAGAACCCTGAGTACTGAGCAACGAGCACCCCGAGCACTGAGCACCCAGCACCCTGAGTACAGAGCACCGAGCTCCCCGAGCACTGAGCACCCTGAGTACTGAGCACCCAGCACCCTGAGTACTGAGCACCCAGCACCCCGAGAATGAGCACCCTGAGCACTGAGTACCCAGCACCATGAGTACTGAGCACCGAGCACCCTGAGCACTGAGCACCCAGCACCCTGAGTACTGAGCACCCAGCACCCTGAGTACTCAGCACCCAGCACCCTGAGCACTGAGCACCCAGCAACCTGAGTACTGAGCACCCAGCACTCTGAGCACTGAGCACCCAGCACCCCGAGCACTGAGCACCCAGCACACTGAGCACTGAGCACTGAGCACCCTGAGCACTGAGCACCCAGCACCCCGAGTACTGAGCACTGAGCACCCTGAGTACTGAGCACCCAGCACCAAGAGTACTGAGCACTGAGAACCCTGAGTACTGAGCACCGAGCACCCAGAGAACTGAGCACCCAGAAGCCCGAGCACTGAGCACCCTGAGCTCTTAGCACCCTGAGTACTGAGCACCCAGCACCCTGAGAACTGAGCACCCAGCAACCTGAGCACTGAGCACCCAGCACCCCGAGCACTGAGCACCCAGCACCCTGAGTACTGAGCACTGAGCACCCAGCACCCCGAGCACTGAGAACCCAGCACCCTGCGTACTGAGCACGGAGCACCCCGAGCACTGAGCACCCAGCACCCTGAGTACTGAGCACCGAGCACCCCGAGCACTGAGCACCCAGCACCCTGAGTACTGAGCACGGAGCACCCTGAGTACTGTGCACCCAGCACCCCGAGCACTTAGCACCCAGCACCCTTAGTACTGAGCACCCAGCACCCTGAGTACTGAGCACCCAGCACCCTGAGTACTGAGCACCCAGCACCCTGAGTACTGAGCACCCAGCACCCTGAGCACTGAGCACCCAGCAACCTGCGTACTGAGCAAACAGCACTCTGAGCACTGAGCACCCAGCACCCCGAGCACTGAGCACCCAGCACCCCGAGTACTGAGCACTGAGCACCCTGAGTACTGAGCACCCAGCACCCCGAGTACTGAGCACTGAGCACGGTGAGTACTGAGCACCCAGCACCCTGAGCACTGAGCACTGAGAACCCTGAGTACTGAGCACCGAGCACCCAGAGAACTGAGCACCCAGCACCCCGAGCACTGAACACCCTGAGCTCTTAGCACCCTGAGTACTGAGCACCCAGCACCCTGAGTACTGAGCACCCAGCACCCTGAGCACTGAGCACCCAGCACCCCGAGCACTGAGCACCCAGCACCCTGAGTACTGAGCACTGAGCACCCAGCACCCCGAGCACTGAGCACTCAGCACCCTGTGTACTGAGCACTGAGTACCCAGTACCCCGTGCACTGAGACCCAGCACCCTGAGCACTGAGCACCCAGCACCCCGAATACTGAGCACCCAGCACCCTGAGTACTGAACACCCAGCACCCACAGCACTGAGCACTGAGCACCCAGCACCCTGAGCACTGAGCACTGAGCACCCAGCACCCTGAGCACCCAGCACCCTGAGCACTGAGAACCCTGAGCACTGAGCAATGAGCACCCAGCACCCTGAGTACTGAGCACCCAACACTCTGAGCACTGAGCACCCTGCACGCTGAGTACTGAGCACCCAGCACCCCGAGCACTGAGCACCCAGCACCCTGTGTACTGAGCACCGAGCACCCCGAGCACTGAGCACCCAGCACCCTGAGTACTGAGCACCCAGCACCCCGAGAATGAGCACCCAGCACCCCGAGCACTGAGCACCCAGCACCCTGAGCACTGAGCACCCAGCACCCTGAGTACTGAGCACCCAGCACCCCGAGCACTGAGCACCCAGCACCCTGAGTACTGAGCACCCTGAGTACTGAGCACCCAGCAACCTGAGTACTGAGCACCCTGCACCCCGAGCACTGAGCTCCCTGAGTACTGAGCACCCAGCACCCTGAGCACTGAGCACCCAGCACCCTGAGTACTGAGCACTGAGCCCCCAGAGAACTGAGCACCCAGCATCCCGAGGACTGAGCACCCAGCACCCTGTGCACTGAGCACTGAGCATCCAGCACCCCGAGCACTGAGCACCCTGAGCTCTTAGCACCCAGAGTACTGAGCACCCAGCACCCTGAGTACGGAGCACCCAGCACCCTGAGCACTGAGCACCCAGCACCCTGAGTACTGAGCACCCAGCACCCTGAGTACTGAGCACCGAGCACCCCGAGCACTGAGCACTCAGCACCCTGTGTACTGAGCACTGAGTACCCAGTACCCCGTGCACTGAGACCCAGCACCCTGAGCACTGAGCACCCAGCACCCCGAGTACTGAGCACCCAGCAGCCCGAGCACTGTGCACCCAGCATCCCGAGCACTGAGCACCCAGCACCCTGAGTACTGAGCACCCAGCACCCCGAGCACTGAGCACCCAGCACCCCGAGCTCTGAGCACCCAGCACCCCGAGCACTGAGAAACGAGAACCCCGAGCACTGTGCACCCAGCACCCTGAGAACTGAGCACCCAGCACCCTGAGCACTGAGCACCCAGCACCCCTTGCACTGAGCACCCAGCACCCGGAGTACTGAGCACGCAGCACCCTGAGTACTGAGCACCAAGCACCCCGAGCACTGAGCACCCAGCACCCTGAGCACTGAGCACCCAGGACCCTGAGTACTGAGCACCCAGCACCCCGAGCACTGAGCACCCAGCACCCTGAGTACTGAGCACCGAGCACCCCGAGCACTGAGCACCAAGCACCATGATCACTGAGAACACAGCACCCTGCGTACTGAGCACGGAGCACCCCGAGCACTGAGCACCCAGCACCCTGAGTACTGAGCACCGAGCACCCCGAGCACTGAGCACCCAGCACCCTGAGTACTGAGCATGGAGCACCCTGAGTACTGTGCACCCAGCACCCCGAGCACTTAGCACCCAGCACCCTTAGTACTGAGCACCCAGCACCCTGAGTACTGAGCACCCAGCACCCTGAGTACTGAGCACCCAGCACCCTGAGTACTGAGCACCCAGCACCCTGAGCACTGAGCACCCAGCAACCTTCGTACTGAGCACCCAGCACTCTGAGCACTGAGCACCCAGCACCCCGAGCACTGAGCACCCAGCACCCCGAGCACTGAGCACTGAGCACCCTGAGCACTGAGCACCCAGCACCCCGAGTACTGAGCACTGAGCACCCTGAGTACTGAGCACCCAGCACCCCGAGTACTGAGCACTGAGCACCCTGAGTACTGAGCACCCAGCACCCTGAGCACTGAGCACTGAGAACCCTGAGTACTGAGCACCGACCACCCAGAGAACTGAGCAACCAGCACCCCGAGCACTGAACACCCTGAGCTCTTAGCACCCTGAGTACTGAGCACACAGCACCCTGAGTACTGAGCACCCAGCACCCTGAGCACTGAGCACCCAGCACCCCGAGCACTGAGCACCCAGCACCCTGAGTACTGAGCACTGAGCACCCAGCACCCCGAGCACTGAGCACTCAGTACCCTGTGTACTGAGCACTGAGTACCCAGTACCCCGTGCACTGAGACCCAGCACCCTGAGCACTGAGCACCCAGCACCCCGAATACTGAGCACCCAGCACCCTGAGTACTGAACACCCAGCACCCAGAGCACTGTGCACTGAGCACCCAGCACCCTGAGCACTGAGCACTGAGGAACCAGCACCCTGAGCACTGAGCACCCAGCACCCTGAGCACCCAGCACCCTGAGCACTGAGAACCCTGAGCACTGAGCAATGAGCACCCAGCACCCTGAGTACTGAGTACCCAACACTCTGAGCACTGAGCACCCTGCACGCTGAGTACTGAGCACCCAGCACCCCGAGCACTGAGCACCCAGCACCCTGTGTACTGAGCACCGAGCACCCCGAGCACTGAGCACCCAGCACCCTGAGTACTGAGCACCCAGCACCCCGAGAATGAGCACCCAGCACCCCGAGCACTGAGCACCCAGCACCCTGAGCACTGAGCACCCAGCACCCTGAGTACTGAGCACCCAGCACCCCGAGCACTGAGCACCCAGCACCCTGAGTACTGAGCACCCTGAGTACTGAGCACCCAGCAACCTGAGTACTGAGCACCCTGCACCCCGAGCACTGAGCTCCCTGAGTACTGAGCACCCAGCACCCTGAGCACTGAGCACCCAGCACCCTGAGTACTGAGCACTGAGCACCCAGAGAACTGAGCACCCAGCACCCCGAGGACTGAGCACCCAGCACCCTGTGCACTGAGCACTGAGCATCCAGCACCCCGAGCACTGAGCACCCTGAGCTCTTAGCACCCAGAGTACTGAGCACCCAGCACCCTGAGTACGGAGCACCCAGCACCCTGAGCACTGAGCACCCAGCACCCTGAGTACTGAGCACCCAGCACCCTGAGTACTGAGCACCGAGCACCCCGAGCACTGAGCACCCAGCACCCTGAGCACTGAGCACCCAGCACCCCAAGCACTGTGCACCCAGCACCCTGAGCACTGAGCACACAGCACCCCGAGCACTGAGCACCCAGCACCCTGAGCACTGAGCACCCAGCACCCCGAGCACTGAGCACCCAGCACCCTGAGCACTGAGCACCCAGCACCCCGAGCACTGAGCACTGAGCACCATGAGTACTGAGCACCCAGCACCCCGAGTACTGAGCACTGAGCACCATGAGTACTGAGCACCCAGCACCCTGAGCACTGAGCACTGAGAACCCTGAGTACTGAGCAACGAGCACCCCGAGCACTGAGCACCCAGCACCCTGAGTACAGAGCACCGAGCTCCCCGAGCACTGAGCACCCTGAGTACTGAGCACCCAGCACCCTGAGTACTGAGCACCCAGCACCCCGAGAATGAGCACCCTGAGCACTGAGTACCGAGCACCATGAGTACTGAGCACCGAGCACCCTGAGCACTGAGCACCCAGCACCCTGAGTACTGAGCACCCAGCACCCTGAGTACTCAGCACCCAGCACCCTGAGCACTGAGCACCCAGCAACCTGAGTACTGAGCACCCAGCACTCTGAGCACTGAGCACCCAGCACCCCGAGCACTGAGCACCCAGCACACCGAGCACTGAGCACTGAGCACCCTGAGCACTGAGCACCCAGCACCCCGAGTACTGAGCACTGAGCACCCTGAGTACTGAGCACCCAGCACCCCGAGTACTGAGCACTGAGAACCCTGAGTACTGAGCACCGAGCACCCAGAGAACTGAGCACCCAGAAGCCCGAGCACTGAGCACCCTGAGCTCTTAGCACCCTGAGTACTGAGCACCCAGCACCCTGAGTACTGAGCACCCAGCAACCTGAGCACTGAGCACCCAGCACCCCGAGCACTGAGCACCCAGCACCCTGAGTACTGAGCACTGAGCACCCAGCATCCCGAGCACTGAGAACCCAGCACCCTGCGTACTGAGCACGGAGCACCCCGAGCACTGAGCACCCAGCACCCTGAGTACTGAGCACCGAGCACCCCGAGCACTGAGCACCCAGCACCCTGAGTACTGAGCACGGAGCACCCTGAGTACTGTGCACCCAGCACCCCGAGCACTTAGCACCCAGCACCCTTAGTACTGAGCACCCAGCACCCTGAGTACTGAGCACCCAGCACCCTGAGTACTGAGCACCCAGCACCCTGAGTACTGAGCACCCAGCACCCTGAGCACTGAGCACCCAGCAACCTGCGTACTGAGCAAACAGCACTCTGAGCACTGAGCACCCAGCACCCCGAGCACTGAGCACCCAGCACCCCGAGTACTGAGCACTGAGCACCCTGAGTACTGAGCACCCAGCACCCCGAGTACTGAGCACTGAGCACGGTGAGTACTGAGCACCCAGCACCCTGAGCACTGAGCACTGAGAACCCTGAGTACTGAGCACCGAGCACCCAGAGAACTGAACACCCAGCACCCCGAGCACTGAACACCCTGAGCTCTTAGCACCCTGAGTACTGAGCACCCAGCACCCTGAGTACTGAGCACCCAGCACCCTGAGCACTGAGCACCCAGCACCCCGAGCACTGAGCACCCAGCACCCTGAGTACTGAGCACTGAGCACCCAGCACCCCGAGCACTGAGCACTCAGCACCCTGTGTACTGAGCACTGAGTACCCAGTACCCCGTGCACTGAGACCCAGCACCCTGAGCACTGAGCACCCAGCACCCCGAATACTGAGCACCCAGCACCCTGAGTACTGAACACCCAGCACCCACAGCACTGAGCACTGAGCACCCAGCACCCTGAGCACTGAGCACTGAGCACCCAGCACCCTGAGCACCCAGCACCCTGAGCACTGAGAACCCTGAGCACTGAGCAATGAGCACCCAGCACCCTGAGTACTGAGCACCCAACACTCTGAGCACTGAGCACCCTGCACGCTGAGTACTGAGCACCCAGCACCCCGAGCACTGAGCACCCAGCACCCTGTGTACTGAGCACCGAGCACCCCGAGCACTGAGCACCCAGCACCCTGAGTACTGAGCACCCAGCACCCCGAGAATGAGCACCCAGCACCCCGAGCACTGAGCACCCAGCACCCTGAGGACTGAGCACCCAGCACCCTGAGTACTGAGCACCCAGCACCCCGAGCACTGAGCACCCAGCACCCTGAGTACTGAGCACCCTGAGTACTGAGCACCCAGCAACCTGAGTACTGAGCACCCTGCACCCCGAGCACTGAGCTCCCTGAGTACTGAGCACCCAGCACCCTGAGCACTGAGCACCCAGCACCCTGAGTACTGAGCACTGAGCACCCAGAGAACTGAGCACCCAGCACCCCGAGGACTGAGCACCCAGCACCCTGTGCACTGAGCACTGAGCATCCAGCACCCCGAGCACTGAGCACCCTGAGCTCTTAGCACCCAGAGTACTGAGTACCCAGCACCCTGAGTACGGAGCACCCAGCACCCTGAGCACTGAGCACCCAGCACCCTGAGTACTGAGCACCCAGCACCCTGAGTACTGAGCACCGAGCACCCCGAGCACTGAGCACCCAGCACCCTGAGCACTGAGCACCCAGCACCCCGAGCACTGAGCACTGAGCACCATGAGTACTGAGCACCCAGCACCCTGAGCACTGAGCACTGAGAACCCTGAGTACTGAGCAACGAGCACCCCGAGCACTGAGCACCCAGCACCCTGAGTATAGAGCACCGAGCTCCCCGAGCACTGAGCACCCTGAGTACTGAGCACCCAGCACCCTGAGTACTGAGAACCCAGCACCCCGAGAATGAGCACCCTGAGCACTGAGTACCCAGCACCCTGAGCACTGAGCACTGAGAACCCTGAGTACTGAGCACCGAGCACCCAGAGAACTGAGCACCCAGCACCCCGAGCACTGAGCACCCTGAGCTCTTAGCACCCTGAGTACTGAGCACCCAGCACCCTGAGTACTGAGCACCCAGCAACCTGAGCACTGAGCACCCAGCACCCCCGAGCACTGATCACCCAGCACCCTGAGTACTGAGCACTGAGCACCCAGCACCCCGAGCACTGAGCACTCAGCACGCTGTGTACTGAGCACTGAGTACCCAGTACCCCGTGCACTGAGACCCAGCACCCTGAGCACTGAGCACCCAGCACCCCGAGTACTGAGCACCCAGCAGCCCGAGCACTGTGCACCCAGCACCCCGAGCACTGAACACCCAGCACCCTGAGTACTGAGCACCCAGCACCCCGAGCACTGAGCACCCAGCACCCCGAGCTCTGAGCACCCAGCACCCCGAGCACTGAGCAACGAGAACCCACGAGCACTGTGCACCCAGCACCCTGAGCACTGAGCAACGAGAACCCACGAGCACTGTGCACCCAGCACCCTGAGAACTGAGCACCCAGCATCCTGAGCACTGAGTACTGAGCAGCCCAAGCACTGAGCACCCAGCACCCTGAGCACTGAGCAAGCAGCACCCCTTGCACTGAGCACCCAGCACCCGGAGTACTGAGCACGCAGCACCCTGAGTACTGAGCACCCAGCACCCCGAGCACTGAGCACCCAGCACCCTGAGCACTGAGCACCCAGGACCCTGAGTACTGAGCACCCAGCACCCCGAGCACTGAGCACCCAGCACCCTGAGTACTGAGCACCGAGCACCCTGAGCACTGAGCACCAAGCACCCTGAGCACTGAGAACCCAGCACCCTGAGTACTGAGCACGGAGCACCCCGAGCACTGAGCACCCAGCACCCTGAGTACTGAGCACCGAGCACCCCGAGCACTGAGCACCCAGCACCCTGAGTACTGAGCACGGAGCACCCTGAGTACTGTGCACCCAGCACCCCGAGCACTTAGCACCCAGCACCCTGAGTACTGAGCATCCAGCACTCTGAGCACTGAGCATCCAGCACCCTGAGCACTGAGCACCCAGCACTCTGAGTACTGAGAACCGAACACCCCGAGCACTGAGCACCCAGCACCTTGAGCACTGAGCACCCTGAGTACTGAGCACCCAGCACCCTGAGCACTGAGCACCCAGCACCCCGAGTACTGAGCACCGAGCACCCCGAGAACTGAGCACCCAGCACCCCGAGCACTGAGCACTGTGCACCCTGAGCACTGAGCACCCAGCACCCCGAGTACTGAGCACTGACCACCCTAAGAACTGAGCACCCAGCACCCCGAGTACTGAGAACCGAGCACCCCGAGCACTGAGCACCCAGCACCTTGAGCACTGAGCACCCTGAGTACTGAGCACCCAGTACCCTGAGCACTGAGCACCCAGCACCCCGAGTACTGAGCACCGAGCACCCCGAGAACTGAGCACCCAGCACCCCGAGCACTGAGCACTGTGCACCCTGAGCACTGAGCACCCAGCAACCCGAGTACTGAGCACTGACCACCCTAAGTACTGAGCACCCAGCACCCCGAGTACTGAGCACTGAGCACCATGAGTACTGAGCACCCAGCACCCTGAGCACTGAGCACTGAGGACCCTGAGTACTGAGCACCGAGCACCCCGAGCACTGAGCACCCAGCACCCTGAGTACTGAGCACCGAGCTCCCCGAGCACTGAGCACCCTGAGTACTGAGCACCCAGCACCCTTAGTACTGAGCACCCAGCACCCTGAGTACTGAGAACCCAGCACCCCGAGAATGAGCACCCTGAGCACTGAGTACCCAGCACCCTGAGCACTGAGCACTGAGAACCCTGAGTACTGAGCACCGAGCACCCAGAGAACTGAGCACCCAGCACCCCGAGCACTGAGCACCCTGAGCTCTTTGCACCCTGAGTACTGAGCACCCAGCACCCTGAGTACTGAGCACCCAGCAACCTGAGCACTGAGCACCCAGCACCCCGAGCACTGATCACCCAGCACCCTGAGTACTGAGCACTGAGCACCCAGCACCCCGAGCACTGAGCACTCAGCACGCTGTGTACTGAGCACTGAGTACCCAGTACCCCGTGCACTGAGACCCAGCACCCTGAGCACTGAGCACCCAGCACCCCGAGTACTGAGCACCCAGCAGCCCGAGCACTGTGCACCCAGCACCCCGAGCACTGAAGACCCAGCACCCTGAGTACTGAGCACCCAGCACCCCGAGCACTGAGCACCCAGCACCCCGAGCTCTGAGCACCCAGCACCCCGAGCACTGAGCAACGAGAACCCACGAGCACTGTGCACCCAGCACCCTGAGCACTGAGCAACGAGAACCCACGAGCACTGTGCACCCAGCACCCTGAGAACTGAGCACCCAGCACCCTGAGTACTGAGCACCCAGCATCCTGAGCACTGAGTACTGAGCAGCCCAAGCACTGAGCACCCAGCACCCTGAGCACTGAGCAAGCAGCACCCCTTGCACTGAGCACCCAGCACCCGGAGTACTGAGCACGCAGCACCCTGAGTACTGAGCACCCAGCACCCCGAGCACTGAGCACCCAGCACCCTGAGCACTGAGCACCCAGGACCCTGAGTACTGAGCACCCAGCACCCCGAGCACTGAGCACCCAGCACCCTGAGTACTGAGCACCGAGCACCCTGAGCACTGAGCACCAAGCACCCTGAGCACTGAGAACCCAGCACCCTGAGTACTGAGCACGGAGCACCCCGAGCACTGAGCACCCAGCACCCTGAGTACTGAGCACCGAGCACCCCGAGCACTGAGCACCCAGCACCCTGAGTACTGAGCACGGAGCACCCTGAGTACTGTGCACCCAGCACCCCGAGCACTTAGCACCCAGCACCCTGAGTACTGAGCATCCAGCACTCTGAGCACTGAGCATCCAGCACCCTGAGCACTGAGCACCCAGCACTCTGAGTACTGAGAACCGAACACCCCGAGCACTGAGCACCCAGCACCTTGAGCACTGAGCACCCTGAGTACTGAGCACCCAGCACCCTGAGCACTGAGCACCCAGCACCCCGAGTACTGAGCACCGAGCACCCCGAGAACTGAGCACCCAGCACCCCGAGCACTGAGCACTGTGCACCCTGAGCACTGAGCACCCAGCACCCCGAGTACTGAGCACTGACCACCCTAAGAACTGAGCACCCAGCACCCCGAGTACTGAGAACCGAGCACCCCGAGCACTGAGCACCCAGCACCTTGAGCACTGAGCACCCTGAGTACTGAGCACCCAGTACCCTGAGCACTGAGCACCCAGCACCCCGAGTACTGAGCACCGAGCACCCCGAGAACTGAGCACCCAGCACCCCGAGCACTGAGCACTGTGCACCCTGAGCACTGAGCACCCAGCAACCCGAGTACTGAGCACTGACCACCCTAAGTACTGAGCACCCAGCACCCCGAGTACTGAGCACTGAGCACCATGAGTACTGAGCACCCAGCACCCTGAGCACTGAGCACTGAGGACCCTGAGTACTGAGCACCGAGCACCCCGAGCACTGAGCACCCAGCACCCTGAGTACTGAGCACCGAGCTCCCCGAGCACTGAGCACCCTGAGTACTGAGCACCCAGCACCCTTAGTACTGAGCACCCAGCACCCCGAGAATGAGCACCCTGAGCACTGAGCACCCAGCACCCTGAGTACTGAGTACCCAGCACCCTAAGCACTGACGACCCAGCACCCTGAACATTGAGCACCCAGCACCCTGAGTACTGAGCACCCAGCACCCTGAGTACTGAACACCCAGCACCCTTAGCACTGAGCACTGAGGACCCAGCACCCTGAGCACTGAGCACTGAGCACCCAGCCCCCTGAGCACTGAGTACCCAGCACCCCGAGCACTGAGTACCCAGCACCCTGAGCCCCCAGCACCCTGAGCACTGAGCACCCTGAGCACTGAGCACTGAGCACCCAGCACCCTGAGTACTGAGCAGCCAACACTCTGAGCAAAGAGCACCCAGCACGCTGAGTACTGAGCACTGAGCACCCAGCACCCTGAGCACTGAGCACTGAGCACCCAGCACCCCGAGTACTGAGCACCCAGCACCCTGAGCCCTGAGCACCCTGAGCACTGAGCACCCTGAGCACTGAGCACTGAGCACCCAGCACCCTGAGTACTGAGCACCCAACACTCTGAGCACTGAGCACCCAGCACGCAGAGTACTGAGCACTGAGCACACAGCACCCTGAGTACTGAGCACCCAGCACCCCGAGCACTGAGCACCCAGCACCCCGAGTACTGAGCACTGAGCACCCTGAGTACTGAGCACCCAGCACCCCGAGTACTGAGCACTGAGAACCCTGAGTACTGAGCACCCAGCACCCTGAGCACTGAGCACTGAGAACCCTGAGTACTGAGCACCGAGCACCCAGAGAACTGAGCACCCAGCACCCCGAGCACTGAGCACCCTGAGCTCTTAGCACCCTGAGTACCGAGCACCCAGCACCCTGAGTACTGAGCACCCAGCAACCTGAGCACTGAGCACCCAGCACCCCGAGCACTGAGCACCCAGCACCCTGAGTACTGAGCACTGAGCACCCAGCACCCCGAGCACTGAGCACTCAGCACGCTGTGTACTGAGCACTGAGTACCCAGTACCCCGTGCACTGAGACCCAGCACCCTGAGCACTGAGCACCCAGCACCCCGAGTACTGAGCACCCAGCAGCCCGAGCACTGTGCACCCAGCACCCCGAGCACTGAACACCCAGCACCCTGAGTACTGAGCACCCAGCACCCCGAGCACTGAGCACCCAGCACCCCGAGCTCTGAGCACCCAGCACCCCGAGCACTGAGCAACGAGAACCCACGAGCACTGTGCACCCAGCACCCTGAGCACTGAGCAACGAGAACCCACGAGCACTGTGCACCCAGCACCCTGAGAACTGAGCACCCAGCACCCTGAGTACTGAGCACCCAGCATCCTGAGCACTGAGTACTGAGCAGCCCAAGCACTGAGCACCCAGCACCCTGAGCACTGAGCAAGCAGCACCCCTTGCACTGAGCACCCAGCACCCGGAGTACTGAGCACGCAGCACCCTGAGTACTGAGCACCCAGCACCCCGAGCACTGAGCACCCAGCACCCTGAGCACTGAGCACCCAGGACCCTGAGTACTGAGCACCCAGCACCCCGAGCACTGAGCACCCAGCACCCTGAGTACTGAGCACCGAGCACCCTGAGCACTGAGCACCAAGCACCCTGAGCACTGAGAACCCAGCACCCTGAGTACTGAGCACGGAGCACCCCGAGCACTGAGCACCCAGCACCCTGAGTACTGAGCACCGAGCACCCCGAGCACTGAGCACCCAGCACCCTGAGTACTGAGCACGGAGCACCCTGAGTACTGTGCACCCAGCACCCCGAGCACTTAGCACCCAGCACCCTGAGTACTGAGCATCCAGCACTCTGAGCACTGAGCATCCAGCACCCTGAGCACTGAGCACCCAGCACTCTGAGTACTGAGAACCGAACACCCCGAGCACTGAGCACCCAGCACCTTGAGCACTGAGCACCCTGAGTACTGAGCACCCCGCACCCTGAGCACTGAGCACCCAGCACCCCCCGAGTACTGAGCACCCGAGCACCCCGAGAACTGAGCACCCAGCACCCCGAGCACTGAGCACTGTGCACCCTGAGCACTGAGCACCCAGCACCCCGAGTACTGAGCACTGACCACCCTAAGAACTGAGCACCCAGCACCCCGAGTACTGAGAACCGAGCACCCCCGAGCACTGAGCACCCAGCACCTTGAGCACTGAGCACCCTGAGTACTGAGCACCCAGCACCCTGAGCACTGAGCACCCAGCACCCCGAGTACTGAGCACCGAGCACCCCCGAGAACTGAGCACCCCAGCACCCCCGAGCACTGAGCACTGTGCACCCTGAGCCACTGAGCACCCAGCAACCCGAGTACTGAGCACTGAACCACCCTAAGTACTGAGCACCCCAGCACCCCGAGTACTGAGCACTGAGCACCATGAGTACTGAGCACCCAGCACCCTGAGCACTGAGCACTGAGGACCCTGAGTACTGAGCACCGAGCACCCCTAGCACTGAGCACAGAGCACCCTGAGTACTGAGCACCGAGCTCCCCGAGCACTGAGCACCCTGAGTACTGAGCACCCAGCACCCTTAGTACTGAGCACCCAGCACCCCGAGAATGAGCACCCTGAGCACTGAGCACCCAGCACCCTGAGTACTGAGTACCCAGCACCCTAAGCACTGACGACCCAGCACCCTGAACATTGAGCACCCAGCACCCTGAGTACTGAGCACCCAGCACCCTGAGTACTGAACACCCAG
>NW_024543744.1:0-34924 GCF_018167655.1 Microtus oregoni
GGTGCTCAGTACTCAGGGTGCTGGGTGCTCAGTGCTCAGGGTCCTCGGTGCTCAGTACTCAGGGTGCTCAGTGCTCATTACTCAGCGTGCTTTGTGTTCAGTGCTCAGGGTGCTGGGGTGCTCTGTACTCAGTGTGCTGGGTGCTCAGTACTCAGGGTGCTGGGGGCTCAGTACTCAGGGTGCTGGGTGCCTCAGTACTCAGGGTGCTGGGTGCTCAGTACTCAGGGTGCTGGGTGCTCAGTACTCAGGGTGCTGGGGGCTCAGTACTCAGGGTGCTGGGTGCTCAGTCCTCGGGGTGCTCGGTGCTCAGTACTCAGGGTGCTGGGTGCTTAGTGCTCGGGGTGCTCGGTGCTCAGTAAGTTGGGTGCTCACTACTCAGGGTGCTGGGTGCTCAGTGCTCAGGGTGCTGGGTGCTCAGTGCTCAGGATGCTGGGTGCTCAGTGCTCAGGGGTGCTCGGTTCTCAGTACTCAGGGTGCTGGGTGCACAGTGCTCGGGGTGCTGGGTGCTCAGTACTCAGGGTGCTGGGTGCACAGTGCTCGGGGTGCAGGTTGCTCAGTGCTCAGGGTGCTGGGTGCTCAGTGCTCAGGGTGTTGGGTGCTCAGTACTAGGGGTGCTGGGGTGCTCAGTACTCAGGGTGCTGCGTGCTCAGTACTCAGGGTGCTGGGTGATCAGTACTCGGGTGCTGGGTGCTCAGTGCTCAGGGTGCTGGGTGCTCAGTGCTCGGGGTGCTGGGTGCTCAGTACTCAGGGTGCTGCGTGCTCAGTACTCAGGGGGGCTGGGGTGATCAGTACTCGGGTGCTGGGTGCTCAGTGCTCAGGGTGCTGGGTGCTCAGTGCTCGGGGTGCTGGGTGCTCATTGCCTCAGTACTCAGGGTGCTGGGTGCTAAGTGCTCGGGGTGCTGGGTGCTCAGTGCTCAGTACTCAGGGTGCTGGGGTGCTCAGTGCTCAGGGTGCTGGGCACTCAGTGCTCAGGGTGCTGGGTGCTCAGTGCTCAGGGTGCTGGGTGCTCAGTGCTCAGGGTGCTGGGTACTTCAGTGCTCAGGGTGCTCGGTGGTCAGTACTCGGGGTGCTGGGAGCTCAGTGCTCGGGGTGCTGGGTGCTCAGTGCTCAGTACTCAGGGTGCTGGGTGCTCAGTACTCAGGGTGCTGGGTGCTCAGTGCTCAGGGTGCTGGGTGCTCAGTACTCATTGTGCTGGGTGCTCACTGCTCAGGGTGCTGGGTGCTCAGTGCTCCGGGTGCTCGGTGCTTTGTACTCAGGGTGCTCGGTGCTCGGGGTGCTGGGTGCTCAGTGCTCGGGGTGCTGTGTGCTCAGTGCTCGGGGTGCTGGGTGCTCAGTGCTCGGGGTGCTGGGTGCTCAGTGCTCAGGGTGCTGGGTGCTCAGTGCTCGGGGTGCTGGGTGCTCAGTGCTCGGGGTGCTCGGTGCTCAGTACTCAGGTTGATGGGTGCTCAGTGCTCAGGGTGCTGGGTGCTCAGTACTCAGGGTGCTGGGTGCTCGGTGCTCAGTACGCTGGGTGCTCAGTACTCAGGGGTGCTGGCTGCTGAGTACTCAGGGTGCTCGGTGCTCAGTACTCAGGGTGCTGGGTGCTCAGTGCTCGGGGTGCTGGGTGCTCATTACTCAGGGTGCTGGGTGCTCAGTACTCAGGGTGCTCAGTGCTCGGGGTGCTGGGTGCTCAGTACTCAGGGTGCTGGGTGCTCAGTGCTCGGGGTGCTGGGTGCTCAGTGCTCAGGGTGCTGGGTGCTCAGTGATCGGGGTGCTGGGTGCTCAGTACTCAGGGTGCTCAGTGCTTGGGGAGCTCGGTGCTCAGTACTCAGGGTGCTGGGTGCTCAGTACTCAGTGCTCGGGGTCCTGGGTGCTCCGTGCTCGGGGTGCTGGGTGCTAAGTGCTCTGGGTGCTTAGTGCTCAGTACTCAGGGTGCTGGGAGCTCAGTACTCAGGGTGCTCAGTGCTCGGGGTGCTGGGTGCTCAGTACTCAGGGTGCTGGGTGCTCAGTGCTCAGGGTCCTCGGTGCTCAGTACTCAGGGGTGCTCAGTGCTCATTACTCAGCGTGCTTTGTGCTCAGTGCTCAGGGTGCTGGGTGCTCAGTACTCAGTGTGCTGGGTGCTCAGTACTCAGGGTGCTGGGGGCTCAGTACTCAGGGTGCTGGGTGCTCAGTACTCAGGGTGCTGGGTGCTCAGTACTCAGGGTGCTGGGTGCTCAGTACTCAGGGTGCTGGGGGCTCAGTACTCAGGGTGCTGGGTGCTCAGTACTCAGGGTGCTGGGTGATCAGTACTCGGGTGCTGGGTGCTCAGTGCTCAGGCTGCTGGGTGCTCAGTGCTCGGGGTGCTGCGTGCTCAGTACTCAGGGTGCTGCGTGCTCAGTACTCAGGGGGCTGGGTGATCAGTACTCGGGTGCTGGGTGCTCAGTGCTCAGGGTGCGGGTGCTCAGTGCTCGGGGTGCTGGGTGCTCATTGCTCAGTACTCAGGGTGCTGGGTGCTCAGTGCTCGGGGTGCTGGGTGCTCAGTGCTCAGTACTCAGGGTGCTGGGTGCTCAGTGCTCAGGGTGCTGGGTACTCAGTGCTCAGGGTGCTGGGTGCTCAGTGCTCAGGGTGCTGGGTGCTCAGTGCTCAGGGTGCTGGGTACTCAGTGCTCAGGGTGCTCGGTGGTCAGTACTCGGGGTGCTGGGAGCTCAGTGCTCGGGGGTGCTGGGTGCTCAGTGCTCAGTACTCAGGGTGCTGGGTGCTCAGTGCTCGGGGTGCTGGGTGCTCAGTACTCAGGGTGCTGGGTGCTGAGTGCTCGGGGTGCTGGGTGCTCAGTGCTCATGGTGCTGGGTGCTCAGTGATCGGGGTGCTGGGTGCTCAGTACTCAGGGTGCTCAGTGCTCGGGGGAGCTCGGTGCTCAGTACTCAGGGTGCTGGGTGCTCAGTACTCAGTGCTCGGGGTCCTGGGTGCTCCGTGCTCGGGGTGCTGGGTGCTCAGTGCTCTGGGTGCTTAGTGCTCAGTACTCAGGGTGCTGGGTGCTCAGTACTCAGGGTGCTCAGTGCTCGGGGTGCTGGGTGCTCAGTACTCAGGGTGCTGGGTGCTCAGTACTCAGGGTGCTGGGTGCTCAGTGCTCAGGGTCCTCGGTGCTCAGTACTCAGGGTGCTCAGTGCTCATTACTCAGCGTGCTTTGTGTTCAGTGCTCAGGGTGCTGGGTGCTCAGTACTCAGTGTGCTGGGTGCTCAGTACTCAGGGTGCTGGGGGCTCAGTACTCAGGGTGCTGGGTGCTCAGTACTCAGGGTGCTGGGTGCTCAGTAACTCAGGGTGCTGGGTGCTCAGTACTCAGGGTGCTGGGGGCTCAGTACTCAGGGTGCTGGGTGCTCAGTCCTCGGGGTGCTCGGTGCTCAGTACTCAGGGTGCTGGGTGCTTAGTGCTCGGGGTGCTCGGTGCTCAGTAAGTTGGGTGCTCACTACTCAGGGTGCTGGGTGCTCAGTGCTCAGGGTGCTGGTGCTCAGTGCTCAGGATGCTGGGTGCTCAGTGCTCAGGGTGCTCGGTTCTCAGTACTCAGGGTGCTGGGTGCACAGTGCTCGGGGGTGCTGGGTGCTCAGTACTCAGGGTGCTGGGTGCACAGTGCTCGGGGTGCAGGTTGCTCAGTGCTCAGGGTGCTGGGTGCTCAGTGCTCAGGGTGTTGGGTGCTCAGTACTAGGGGTGCTGGGTGCTCAGTACTCAGGGTGCTGCGTGCTCAGTACTCAGGGTGCTGGGGTGATCAGTACTCGGGTGCTGGGTGCTCAGTGCTCAGGGTGCTGGGTGCTCAGTGCTCGGGGTGCTGGGGTGCTCAGTACTCAGGGTGCTGCGTGCTCAGTACTCAGGGGGCTGGGTGAATCAGTACTCGGGTGCTGGGTGCTCAGTGCTCAGGGTGCTGGGTGCTCAGTGCTCGGGGTGCTGGGTGCTCATTGCTCAGTACTCAGGGTGCTGGGTGCTAAGTGCTCGGGGTGCTGGGTGCTCAGTGCTCAGTACTCAGGGGTGCTGGGTGCTCAGTGCTCAGGGTGCTGGGCACTCAGTGCTCAGGGTGCTGGGTGCTCAGTGCTCAGGGTGCTGGGTGCTCAGTGCTCAGGGTGCTGGGTACTCAGTGCTCAGGGTGCTCGGTGGGTCAGTACTCGGGGTGCTGGGAGCTCAGTGCTCGGGGTGCTGGGTGCTCAGTGCTCAGTACTCAGGGTGCTGGGTGCTCAGTACTCAGGGTGCTGGGTGCTCAGTGCTCGGGGTGCTGGGTGCTCAGTACTCATTGTGCTGGGTGCTCACTGCTCAGGGTGCTGGGTGCTCAGTGCTCCGGGTGCTCGGTGCTTTGTACTCAGGGTGCTCGGTGCTCGGGGGTGCTGGGTGCTCAGTGCTCGGGGTGCTGTGTGCTCAGTGCTCGGGGGTGCTGGGTGCTCAGTGCTCGGGGTGCTGGGTGCTCAGTGCTCAGGGTGCTGGGTGCTCAGTGCTCGGGGTGCTGGGTGCTCAGTGCTCGGGGTGCTCGGTGCTCAGTACTCAGGTTGATGGGTGCTCAGTGCTCAGGGTGCTGGGTTGCTCAGTACTCAGGGTGCTGGGTGCTCGGGTGCTCAGTACGCTGGGTGCTCAGTACTCAGAGTGCTGGCTGCTGAGTACTCAGGGTGCTCGGTGCTCAGTACTCAGGGTGCTGGGTGCTCAGTGCTCGGGGTGCTGGGTGCTCCATTACTCAGGGTGCTGGGTGCTCAGTACTCAGGGTGCTCAGTGCTCGGGGTGCTGGGTGCTCAGTGACTCAGGGTGCTGGGTGCTCAGTGCTCGGGGTGCTGGGTGCTCAGTGCTCAGGGTGCTGGGTGCTCAGTGATCGGGGTGCTGGGTGCTCAGTACTCAGGGTGCTCAGTGCTTGGGGAGCTCGGTGCTCAGTACTCAGGGTGCTGGGTGCTCAGTACTCAGTGCTCGGGGTCCTGGGTGCTCCGTGCTCGGGGTGCTGGGTGCTAAGTGCTCTGGGTGCTTAGTGCTCAGTACTCAGGGTGCTGGGAGCCTCAGTACTCAGGGTGCTCAGTGCTCGGGGTGCTGGGTGCTCCGTGCTCGGGGTGCTGGGTGCTAAGTGCTCTGGGTGCTTAGTGCTCAGTACTCAGGGGTGCTCAGTGCTCATTACTCAGCGTGCTTTGTGCTCAGTGCTCAGGGTGCTGGGTGCTCAGTACTCAGTGTGCTGGGTGCTCAGTACTCAGGGTGCTGGGGGCTCAGTACTCAGGGTGCTGGGTGCTCAGTACACAGGGTGCTGGGTGCTCAGTACTCAGGGTGCTGGGTGCTCAGTACTCAGGGTGCTGGGGGCTCAGTACTCAGGGTGCTGGGTGCTCAGTACTCAGGGTGCTCGGTTCTCAGAACTCAGGGTGCTGGGTGCTCAGTGCTCGGGGTGCTTGGTGCTCAGTACTAAGGGTGCTGGGGGCTCAGTACTCAGGGTGCTGGGTGCTCAGTACTCACGGTGATCTGTTCTCAGTACTCAGGGTGCTGGGTGCTCAGTGCTCGGGGTGCTGGGTGCTCAGTACTCAGGGTGCTGGGTGCTCAGTACTCAGGGTGCTGGGTGCTCAGTGCTCGGGGTGCTGGGTGCTCAGTGCTCGGGGTGCTGGGGGCTCAGTGCTCGCGGTGCTGGGTGCTCAGTGCTCAGGGTGCTGGGTGCTCAGTACTCAGGGTGCTGGGTGCTCAGTACTCAGGGTGCTGGGTGCTCAGTGCTCGGGGTGCTGGGTGCTCAGTGCTCGGGGTGCTGGGGGCTCAGTGCTCGCGGTGCTGGGTGCTCAGTGCTCGGGGCGCTGGGTGCTCTGTGCTCGGGGTGCTCAGAGCTCAGTACTCAGGGTGCTGGGTACTCAGTGCTCGGGGTGCTCGGTGCTCAGTACTTAGGGTGCTCTGTGCTTAGTGCTCGGGGTGCTCGGTGCTCAGTAAGTTGGGTGCTCACTACTCAGGGTGCTGGGTGCTCAGTGCTCAGGGTGCTGGGTGCTCAGTGCTCAGTACTCAGGGTGCTGGGTGCTCAGTGCTCGGGGTGCTGGGTTCTCAGTGCTCAGTACTCAGGGTGCTTGGTGCTCAGTGCTCAGGGTGCTGGGTGCTCAGTGCTCAGGGTGCTGGGTGCTCAGTGCTCAGGGTGCTGGGTACTCAGTGCTCAGGGAGCTGGGTACTCAGTGCTCGGGGTGCTGGGTGCTCAGTACTCAGGGTGCTGGGTGCTCAGTACTCAGGGTG
This sequence comes from Microtus oregoni, assembly GCF_018167655.1. Taxonomy (NCBI): domain Eukaryota; kingdom Metazoa; phylum Chordata; class Mammalia; order Rodentia; family Cricetidae; genus Microtus; species Microtus oregoni. The sequence continues at coordinate 6,166 of NW_024543744.1, forward strand.
CTGGGTGATCAGTACTCGGGTGCTGGGTGCTCAGTGCTCAGGGTGCTGGGTGCTCAGTGCTCGGGGTGCTGGGTTCTCATTGCTCAGTACTCAGGGTGCTGGGTGCTCAGTGCTCGGGGTGCTGGGTGCTCAGTGCTCAGTACTCAGGGTGCTGGGTGCTCAGTGCTCAGGGTGCTGGGTGCTCAGTACTCAGGGTGCTCAGTGCTCAGTGTGCTGTGTGCTCAGTGCTCGGGGTGCTGGGTGCTCAGTCCTCAGGGTGCTGGGTGCTCAGTGATCAGGGTGCTCGGTGCTCAGTGCTCAGGGTGCTGGGTGCTCAGTACTCAGGGTGCTGGGTGCTCAGTGCTCGGGGTGCTTGGTGCTCAGTACTCAGGGTGCTGGGTGCTCACTGCTCAGGGTGCTGGGTGCTCAGTGCTCAGGGTGCTCGGTGCTTTGTACTCAGGGTACTCGGTGCTCGGGGTGCTGGGTGCTCAGTGCTCGGGGTGCTGTGTGCTCAGTGCTCGGGGTGCTGGGTGCTCAGTGCTCGGGGTGCTGGGTGCTCAGTGCTCGGGGTGCTGGGTGCTCAGTACTCGGGGTGCTCGGTGCTCAGTACTCGGGTTGCTGGGTGCTCAGTGCTCAGGGTGCTGGGTGCTCAGTACTCAGGGTCCTGGGTGCTCGGTGCTCAGTACGCTGGGTGCTCAGTACTCAGGGTGCTGGCTGCTGAGTACTCAGGGTGCTCGGTGCTCAGTACTCAGGGTGCTGGGTGCTCAGTGCTCGCGGTGCTGGGTGCTCATTCCTCAGGGTGCTGGGTGCTCCGTGCTCGGGGTGCTGGGTGCTCAGTGCTCTGGGTGCTTAGTGCTCAGTACTAAGGGTGCTGGGTGCTCAGTACTCAGGGTGCTCAGTGCTCGGGGTGCTGGGTGCTCAGTACTCAGGGTGCTGTGTGCTCAGTACTCAGGGTGCTGGGTGTTCATTCTCGGGGTGCTGGGTGCTCAGTGCTCGGGGTGCTGGGTGCTCAGTACTCAGGGTGCTGGGTGCTCAGTGCTCGGGGTGCTTGGTGCTCAGTACTAAGGGTGCTGGGGGCTCAGTACTCAGGGTGCTGGGTGCTCAGTACTCAGGGTGATCTGTTCTCAGTACTCAGGGTGCTGGGTGCTCAGTGCTCGGGGTGCTGGGTGCACAGTGCCCAGGGTGCTGGGTGCTCAGTGCTCAGCGTGCTCAGTACTCAGGGTGCTGTGTGTTCAGTGCTCAGGGTGCTGGGTGCTCAGTGATCGGGGTGCTGGGTGCTCAGTACTCAGGGAGCTCAGTGCTCGGGGAGCTCGGTGCTCAGTACTCAGGGTGCTGGGTGCTCAGTACTCAGTGCTCGGGGTCCTGGGTGCTCCGTGCTCGGGTTGCTGGGTGCTCAGTCCTCTGGGTGCTTAGTGCTCAGTACTCAGGGTGCTGGGTGCTCAGTACTCAGGGTGCTCAGTGCTCGGGGTGCTGGGTGCTCAGTACTCAGGGTGCTGGGTGCTCAGTACTCAGGGTGCTTGGTGCTCAGTGCTCAGGGTCCTCGGTGCTCAGTACTCAGGGTGCTCAGTGCTCATTACTCAGCGTGCTTTGTGTTCAGTGCTCAGGGTGCTGGGTGCTCAGTACTCAGTGTGCTTGGTGCTCAGTACTCAGGGTGCTGGGGGCTCAGTACTCAGGGTGCTGGGTGCTCAGTACTCAGGGTGCTGGGTGCTCAGTACTCAGGGTGCTGGGTGCTCAGTACTCAGGGTGCTGGGGGCTCAGTACTCAGGGTGCTGGGTGCTCAGTACTCAGGGTGCTCGGTTCTCAGTACTCAGGGTGCTGGGTGCTCAGTGCTCGGGGTGCTTGGTGCTCAGTACTAAGGGGGCTGGGGGCTCAGTACTCAGGGTGCTGGGTGCTCAGTACTCAGGGTGATCTGTTCTCAGTACTCAGGGTGCTGGGTGCTCAGTGCTCGGGGTGCTGTGTGCACAGTGCCCAGGGTGCTGGGTGCTCAGTGCTCAGCGTGCTCAGTACTCAGGGTGCTGTGTGTTCAGTGCTCAAGGTACTGGGTGCTCAGTACTCAGGGTGCTTGGTGCTCAGTACTCAGGGTGCTGGGTGCTCAGTACTCGGGGTGCTGGGTGCTCAGTACTCGGGGTGCTTGGTGCACAGTGCTCAGGGTGCTGGGTGCTCAGTGCTCGGGGTGCTGGGTGCTCAGTGCTCAGGCTGCTGGCTGCTCAGTGCTCTGGGTGCTGGGTGCTCAGTACTCAGGGTGCTCAGTGCTCAGTACTCAGCGTGCTGGGTGCTCAGTCCTCAGGGTCCTCGGTGCTCAGTACTCAGGGTGCTCAGTGCTCAGTACTCAGCGTGCTTTGTGCTCAGTGCTCAGGGTGCTGGGTGCTCAGTACTCAGGGTGCTGGGTGCTCAGTACTCAGGGTGCTGGGTGCTCAGTACTCAGGGTGCTGGGTGCTCAGTGCTCGGGGTGCTCGGTGATCAGTACTAAGAGTGCTGGGTGCTCAGTGCTCAGGGTACTGGGTACTCAGTACTCAGGGTGCTGGGTGCTCAGTGCTCAGGGTGCTGGGTGCTCAGTGCCCAGGGTGCTGGGTGCTCAGTGCTCGGGGTGCTGGGTGCTCAGTGCTCAGGGTGCTGGGTGCTCAGTGCTCAGTGCTCAGGGTGCTGGGTGCTCAGTGCTCAGGGTGCTGGGTGCTCAGTGCTAGGGGTGCTGGGTGCTCAGTGCTCGGGGTGCTGGGTGCTCAGTGCTCGGGGTGCTGGGTGCTCAGTACTCAGGGTGCTGGGTGCTCAGTACTCAGTGTGTTCGGTGCTCAGTACTCAGGGTGCTCAGTGCTCAGTACTCAGGGTGCTGGGTGCTCAGTGCTCGGGGTGATGGGTGCTCAGTACTCGGGGTACTGTGTGCTCAGTACTCAGGGTGCTGGGTGCTCAGTACTCAGTGTGCTGGGTGCTCAGTACTTAGGGGGCTCGGTCCTCAGTACTCAGGTTGCTGAGTGCTCAGGGTGCTTGGTACTCAGTACTCAGGGTGCTGGGTGCTCAGTACTCAGGGTGCTGGGTGCTCAGTGCTCAGGGTGCTGGGTGCTCAGTACTCAGGGTGCTGGGTGCTCAGTGCTCGGGGTGCTGGGTGCTCAGTACTCGGGGTACTGTGTGCTCAGTGCTCAGGGTGCTGGGTGCTCAGTACTCAGTGTGCTGGGTGCTCAGTACTTAGGGGGCTCGGTCCTCAGTACTCAGGTTGCTGAGTGCTCAGGGTGCTTGGTACTCAGTACTCAGGGTGCTGGGTGCTCAGTACTCAGGGTGCTGGGTGCTCAGTGCTCAGGGTGCTGGGTGCTCAGTACTCAGGGTGCTGGGTGCTCAGTACTCAGGGTGCTGGGTGCTCAGTGCTCGGGGTGCTGGGTGCTCAGTGCTCGGGGTGCTGGGGGCTCAGTGCTCGGGGTGCTGGGTGCTCAGTGCTCGGGGCGCTGGGTGCTCTGTGCTCGGGTTGCTCGGAGCTCAGTACTCAGGGTGCTGGGTGCTCAGTCCTCGGGGTGCTCGGTGCTCAGTACTCAGGGTGCTGGGTGCTTAGTGCTCGGGGTGCTCGGTGCTCAGTAAGTTGGGTGCTCACTACTCAGGGTGCTGGGTGCTCAGTGCTCAGGGTGCTGGGTGCTCAGTGCTAGGGGTGCTGGGTGCTCAGTGCTCGGGGTGCTGGGTGCTCAGTGCTCGGGGTGCTGGGTGCTCAGTACTCAGGGTGCTGGGTGCTCAGTACTCAGTGTGTTCGGTGCTCAGTACTCAGGGTGCTCAGTGCTCAGTACTCAGGGTGCTGGGTGCTCAGTGCTCGGGGTGCTGGGTGCTCAGTACTCGGGGTACTGTGTGCTCAGTACTCAGGGTGCTGGGTGCTCAGTACTCAGTGTGCTGGGTGCTCAGTACTTAGGGGGCTCGGTCCTCAGTACTCAGGTTGCTGAGTGCTCAGGGTGCTTGGTACTCAGTACTCAGGGTGCTGGGTGCTCAGTACTCAGGGTGCTGGGTGCTCAGTGCTCAGGGTGCTGGGTGCTCAGTACTCAGGGTGCTGGGTGCTCAGTGCTCGGGGTGCTGGGTGCTCAGTACTCGGGGTACTGTGTGCTCAGTGCTCAGGGTGCTGGGTGCTCAGTACTCAGTGTGCTGGGTGCTCAGTACTTAGGGGGCTCGGTCCTCAGTACTCAGGTTGCTGAGTGCTCAGGGTGCTTGGTACTCAGTACTCAGGGTGCTGGGTGCTCAGTACTCAGGGTGCTGGGTGCTCAGTGCTCAGGGTGCTGGGTGCTCAGTACTCAGGGTGCTGGGTGCTCAGTACTCAGGGTGCTGGGTGCTCAGTGCTCGGGGTGCTGGGTGCTCAGTGCTCGGGGTGCTGGGGGCTCAGTGCTCGGGGTGCTGGGTGCTCAGTGCTCGGGGCGCTGGGTGCTCTGTGCTCGGGTTGCTCGGAGCTCAGTACTCAGGGTGCTGGGTGCTCAGTCCTCGGGGTGCTCGGTGCTCAGTACTCAGGGTGCTGGGTGCTTAGTGCTCGGGGTGCTCGGTGCTCAGTAAGTTGGGTGCTCACTACTCAGGGTGCTGGGTGCTCAGTGCTCAGGGTGCTGGGTGCTCAGTGCTCAGGATGCTGGGTGCTCTGTGCTCAGGGTGCTGGGTGCTCAGTACTCAGGGGGCTGGGTGCACAGTGCTCGGGGTGCAGGTTGCTCAGTGCTCAGGGTGCTGGGTGCTCAGTGCTCAGGGTGTTGGGTGCTCAGTACTCGGGGTGCTGGGTGCTCAGTACTCAGGGTGCTGCGTGCTCAGTACTCAGGGTGCTGGGTGATCAGTACTCGGGTGCTGGGTGCTCAGTGCTCAGGCTGCTGGGTGCTCAGTGCTCGGGGTGCTGGGTGCTCAGTACTCAGGGTGCTGCGTGCTCAGTACTCAGGGGGCTGGGTGATCAGTACTCGGGTGCTGGGTGCTCAGTGCTCAGGGTGCTGGGTGCTCAGTGCTCGGGGTGCTGGGTGCTCATTGCTCAGTACTCAGGGTGCTGGGTGCTCAGTGCTCGGGGTGCTGGGTGCTCAGTGCTCAGTACTCAGGGTGCTGGGTGCTCAGTGCTCAGGGTGCTGGGTACTCAGTGCTCAGGGTGCTGGGTGCTCAGTGCTCAGGGTGCTGGGTGCTCAGTGCTCAGGGTGCTGGGTACTCAGTGCTCAGGGTGCTCGGTGGTCAGTACTCGGGGTGCTGGGAGCTCAGTGCTCGGGGTGCTGGGTGCTCAGTGCTCAGTACTCAGGGTGCTGGGTGCTCAGTGCTCGGGGTGCTGGGTGCTCAGTACTCAGGGTGCTGGGTGCTGAGTGCTCGGGGTGCTGGGTGCTCAGTGCTCATGGTGCTGGGTGCTCAGTGATCGGGGTGCTGGGTGCTCAGTACTCAGGGTGCTCAGTGCTCGGGGAGCTCGGTGCTCAGTACTCAGGGTGCTGGGTGCTCAGTACTCAGTGCTCGGGGTCCTGGGTGCTCCGTGCTCGGGGTGCTGGGTGCTCAGTGCTCTGGGTGCTTAGTGCTCAGTACTCAGGGTGCTGGGTGCTCAGTACTCAGGGTGCTCAGTGCTCGGGGTGCTGGGTGCTCAGTACTCAGGGTGCTGGGTGCTCAGTACTCAGGGTGCTGGGTGCTCAGTGCTCAGGGTCCTCGGTGCTCAGTACTCAGGGTGCTCAGTGCTCATTACTCAGCGTGCTTTGTGTTCAGTGCTCAGGGTGCTGGGTGCTCAGTACTCAGTGTGCTGGGTGCTCAGTACTCAGGGTGCTGGGGGCTCAGTACTCAGGGTGCTGGGTGCTCAGTACTCAGGGTGCTGGGTGCTCAGTACTCAGGGTGCTGGGTGCTCAGTACTCAGGGTGCTGGGGGCTCAGTACTCAGGGTGCTGGGTGCTCAGTAATCGGGGTGCTCGGTGCTCAGTACTCAGGGTGCTGGGTGCTTAGTGCTCGGGGTGCTCGGTGCTCAGTAAGTTGGGTGCTCACTACTCAGGGTGCTGGGTGCTCAGTGCTCAGGGTGCTGGGTGCTCAGTGCTCAGGATGCTGGGTGCTCAGTGCTCAGGGTGCTCGGTTCTCAGTACTCAGGGTGCTGGGTGCACAGTGCTCGGGGTGCTGGGTGCTCAGTACTCAGGGTGCTGGGTGCACAGTGCTCGGGGTGCAGGTTGCTCAGTGCTCAGGGTGCTGGGTGCTCAGTGCTCAGGGTGTTGGGTGCTCAGTACTAGGGGTGCTGGGTGCTCAGTACTCATGGTGCTGCGTGCTCAGTACTCAGGGTGCTGGGTGATCAGTACTCGGGTGCTGGGTGCTCAGTGCTCAGGGTGCTGGGTGCTCAGTGCTCGGGGTGCTGGGTGCTCAGTACTCAGGGTGCTGCGTGCTCAGTACTCAGGGGGCTGGGTGATCAGTACTCCGGTGCTGGGTGCTCAGTGCTCAGGGTGCTGGGTGCTCAGTGCTCGGGGTGCTGGGTGCTCATTGCTCAGTACTCAGGGTGCTGGGTGCTAAGTGCTCGGGGTGCTGGGTGCTCAGTGCTCAGTACTCAGGGTGCTGGGTGCTCAGTGCTCAGGGTGCTGGGCACTCAGTGCTCAGGGTGCTGGGTGCTCAGTGCTCAGGGTGCTGGGTGCTCAGTGCTCAGGGTGCTGGGTACTCAGTGCTCAGGGTGCTCGGTGGTCAGTACTCGGGGTGCTGGGAGCTCAGTGCTCGGGGTGCTGGGTGCTCAGTGCTCAGTACTCAGGGTGCTGGGTGCTCAGTGCTCGGGGTGCTGGGTGCTCAGTACTCAGGGTGCTGGGTGCTGAGTGCTCGGGGTGCTGGGTGCTCAGTGCTCATGGTGCTGGGTGCTCAGTGATCGGGGTGCTGGGTGCTCAGTACTCAGGGTGCTCAGTGCTCGGGGAGCTCGGTGCTCAGTACTCAGGGTGCTGGGTGCTCAGTACTCAGTGCTCGGGGTCCTGGGTGCTCCGTGCTCGGGGTGCTGTTTGCTCAGTGCTCTGGGTGCTTAGTGCTCAGTACTCAGGGTGCTGGGTGCTCAGTACTCAGGGTGCTCAGTGCTCGGGGTGCTGGGTGCTCAGTACTCAGGGTGCTGGGTGCTCAGTACTCAGGGTGCTGGGTGCTCAGTGCTCAGGGTCCTCGGTGCTCAGTACTCAGGGTGCTCAGTGCTCATTACTCAGCGTGCTTTGTGTTCAGTGCTCAGGGTGCTGGGTGCTCAGTACTCAGTGTGCTGGGTGCTCAGTACTCAGGGTGCTGGGGGCTCAGTACTCAGGGTGCTGGGTGCTCAGTACTCAGGGTGCTGGGTGCTCAGTACTCAGGGTGCTGGGTGCTCAGTACTCAGGGTGCTGGGGGCTCAGTACTCAGGGTGCTGGGTGCTCAGTACTCAGGGTGCTCGGTTCTCAGTACTCAGGGTGCTGGGTGCTCAGTGCTCGGGGTGCTTGGTGCTCAGTACTAAGGGTGCTGGGGGCTCAGTACTCAGGGTGCTCGGTGCTCAGTACTCAGGGTGATCTGTTCTCAGTACTCAGGGTGCTGGGTGCTCAGTGCTCGGGGTGCTGTGTGCACAGTGCCCAGGGTGCTGGGTGCTCAGTGCTCAGCGTGCTCAGTACTCAGGGTGCTGTGTGTTCAGTGCTCAGGGTACTGGGTGCTCAGTACTCAGGGTGCTTGGTGCTCAGTACTCAGGGTGCTGGGTGCTCAGTACTCGGGGTGCTGGGTGCTCAGTACTCGGGGTGCTGGGTGCACAGTGCTCAGGGTGCTGGGTGCTCAGTGCTCGGGGTGCTGGGTGCTCAGTGCTCAGGCTGCTGGCTGCTCAGTGCTCTGGGTGCTGGGTGCTCAGTACTCAGGGTGCTCAGTGCTCAGTACTCAGCGTGCTGGGTGCTCAGTCCTCAGGGTCCTCGGTGCTCAGTACTCAGGGTGCTCAGTGCTCAGTACTCAGCGTGCTTTGTGCTCAGTGCTCAGGGTGCTGGGTGCTCAGTACTCAGGGTGCTGGGTGCTCAGTACTCAGGGTGCTGGGTGCTCAGTACTCAGGGTGCTGTGTGCTCAGTGCTCGGGGTGCTCGGTGATCAGTACTAAGAGTGCTGGGTGCTCAGTGCTCAGGGTACTGGGTACTCAGTACTCAGGGTGCTGGGTGCTCAGTGCTCAGGGTGCTGGGTGCTCAGTGCCCAGGGTGCTGGGTGCTCAGTGCTCGGGGTGCTGGGTGCTCAGTGCTCAGGGTGCTGGGTGCTCAGTGCTCAGTGCTCAGGGTGCTGGGTGCTCAGTGCTCAGGGTGCTGGGTGCTCAGTGCTAGGGGTGCTGGGTGCTCAGTGCTCGGGGTGCTGGGTGCTCAGTGCTCGGGGTGCTGGGTGCTCAGTACTCAGGGTGCTGGGTTCTCAGTACTCAGTGTGTTCGGTGCTCAGTACTCAGGGTGCTCAGTGCTCAGTACTCAGGGTGCTGGGTGCTCAGTGCTCGGGGTGCTGGGTGCTCAGTACTCGGGGTACTGTGTGATCAGTACTCAGGGTGCTGGGTGCTCAGTGCTCAGGGTGCTGGGTGCTCAGTACTCAGTGTGCTGGGTGCTCAGTACTTAGGGGGCTCGGTCCTCAGTACTCAGGTTGCTGAGTGCTCAGGGTGCTGGGTATTCAGTACTCAGGGTGCTGGGTGCTCAGTACTCAGGGTGCTGGGTGCTCAGTGCTCAGGGTGCTGGGTGCTCAGTACTCAGGGTGCTGGGTGCTCAGTACTCAGGGTGCTGGGTGCTCAGTGCTCGGGGTGCTGGGTGCTCAGTGCTCGGGGTGCTGGGGCCTCAGTGCTCGGGGTGCTGGGTGCTCAGTGCTCGGGGCGCTGGGTGCTCTGTGCTCGGGGTGCTCGGAGCTCAGTACTCAGGGTGCTGGGTGCTCAGTCCTCGGGGTGCTCGGTGCTCAGTACTCAGGGTGCTGGGTGCTTAGTGCTCGGGGTGCTCGGTGCTCAGTAAGTTGGGTGCTCACTACTCAGGGTGCTGGGTGCTCAGTGCTCAGGGTGCTGGGTGCTCAGTGCTCAGGATGCTGGGTGCTCAGTGCTCTGGGTGCTGGGTGCTCAGTACTCAGGGTGCTGGGTGCACAGTGCTCGGGGTGCAGGTTGCTCAGTGCTCAGGGTGCTGGGTGCTCAGTGCTCAGGGTGTTGGGTGCTCAGTACACGGGGTGCTGGGTGCTCAGTACTCAGGGTGCTGCGTGCTCAGTACTCAGGGTGCTGGGTGATCAGTACTCGGGTGCTGGGTGATCAGTGCTCAGGGTGCTGGGTGCTCAGTGCTCGGGGTGCTGGGTGCTCAGTACTCAGGGTGCTGCGTGCTCAGTACTCAGGGGGCTGGGTGATCAGTACTCGGGTGCTGGGTGCTCAGTGCTCAGGGTGCTGGGTGCTCAGTGCTCGGGGTGCTGGGTGCTCATTGCTCAGTACTCAGGGTGCTGGGTGCTCAGTGCTCGGGTTGCTGGGTGCTCAGTGCTCAGTACTCAGGGTGCTGGGTGCTCAGTGCTCAGGGTGCTGGGTACTCAGTGCTCAGGGTGCTGGGTGCTCAGTGCTCAGGGTGCTGGGTGCTCAGTGCTCAGCGTGCTGGGTGCTCAGTGCTCAGGGTGCTGGGTGCTCAGTACTCAGGGTGCTGCGTGCTCAGTACTCAGGGGGCTGGGTGATCAGTACTCAGGGTGCTGGGTGCTCAGTGCTCAGGGTGCTGGGTGCTCAGTACTCAGTGTGCTGGGTGCTCAGTAATTAGGGGGCTCGGTCATCAGTACTCAGGTTGCTGAGTGCTCGGGGTGCTGGGTACTCAGTACTCAGGGTGCTGGGTGCTCAGTACTCAGGGTGCTGGGTGCTCAGTGCTCAGGGTGCTGGGTGCTCAGTACTCAGGGTGCTGGGTGCTCAGTACTCAGGGTGCTGGGTTCTCAGTGCTCGGGGTGCTGGGTGCTCAGTGCTCGGGGTGCTGGGGGCTCAGTGCTCGGGGTGCTGGGTGCTCAGTGCTCGGGGCGCTGGGTGCTCTGTGCTCGGGGTGCTCGGAGCTCAGTACTCAGGGTGCTGGGTGCTCAGTCCTCGGGGTGCTCGGTGCTCAGTACTCAGGGTGCTGGGTGCTTAGTGCTCGGGGTGCTCGGTGCTCAGTAAGTTGGGTGCTCACTACTCAGGGTGCTGGGTGCTCAGTGCTCAGGGTGCTGGGTGCTCAGTGCTCAGGATGCTGGGTGCTCAGTGCTCAGGGTGCTGGGTGCTCAGTACTCAGGGTGCTGGGTGCACAGTGCTCGGGGTGCAGGTTGCTCAGTGCTCAGGGTGCTTGGTGCTCAGTGCTCAGTGTGTTGGGTGCTCAGTACTCGGGGTGCTGGGTGCTCAGTACTCAGGGTGCTGCGTGCTCAGTACTCAGGCTGCTGGGTGATCAGTACTCGGGTGCTGGGTGCTCAGTGCTCAGGGTGCTGGGTGCTCAGTGCTCGGGGTGCTGGGTGCTCAGTACTCAGGGTGCTGCGTGCTCAGTACTCAGGGGGCTGGGTGATCAGTACTCGGGTGCTGGGTGCTCAGTGCTCAGGGTGCTGGGTGCTCAGTGCTCGGGGTGCTGGGTGCTCATTGCTCAGTACTCAGGGTGCTGGGTGCTCAGTGCTCGGGGTGCTGGGTGCTCAGTGCTCAGTACTCAGGGTGCTGGGTGCTCAGTGCTCAGGGTGCTGGGTACTCAGTGCTCAGGGTGCTGGGTGCTCAGTGCTCAGGGTGCTGGGTGCTCAGTGCTCAGGGTGCTGGGTACTCAGTGCTCAGGGTGCTCGGTGGTCAGTACTCGGGGTGCTGGGAGCTCAGTGCTCGGGGTGCTGGGTGCTCAGTGCTCAGTACTCAGGGTGCTGGGTGCTCAGTGCTCGGGGTGCTGGGTGCTGAGTACTCAGGGTGCTGGGTCCTCAGTGCTCAGGGTGCTGGGTGCTCAGTACTCAGTGTGCTCAGTGCTCAGGGTGCTGGGTGCTCAGAACTCAGGGTGCTGGGTGCTCAGTACTCAGGGTGCTGGGTGCTCAGTACTCAGAGTGCTTGGTGCTCAGTACTCAGGGTGCTGGGTGCTCAGTGCTCAGGGTGCTCGGTGCTCAGTACTCATGGTGCTGGGTGCTCATTCTCGGGGTGCTGGGTGCTCAGTACTCAGGTTGCTCAGTACTCTGGGTGCTCGGTGCTCAGTACTCAGGGTGCTCGGTGCTCAGTTCTCAGGGTGCTCGGTGCTCAGTGTTTGGGGTGCTGGGTGCTCAGTACTCAGGGTGCTGGGTGCTCAGTGCTCAGGGTGCTGGGTGCTCAGTACTCAGGGTGCTCGGTGCTCAGGACGCAGGGTGCTCAGTGCTCAGTACTCAGCGTGCTGGGTACTCAGTGCTCAGGGTGCTCGGTGGTCAGTACTCGGGGTGCTGGGAGCTCAGTGCTCGGGGTGCTGGGTGCTCAGGGCTCAGTACTCAGGGTGCTGGGTGCTCAGTGCTCAGGCTGCTGGCTGCTCAGTGCTCAGGGTGCTGGGTGCTCAGTACTCAGGGTGCTCAGTGCTCAGTACTCAGCGTGCTGGGTGCTCAGTCCTCAGGGTCCTCGGTGCTCAGTACTCAGGGTGCTCAGTGCTCAGTACTCAGCGTGCTTTGTGCTCAGTACTCAGGGTGCTGGGTGCTCAGTACTCAGGGTGCTGGGTGCTCAGTACTCAGGGTGCTGGGTGCTCAGTGCTCGGGGTGCTCGGTGATCAGTACTAAGAGTGCTGGGTGCTCAGTGCTCAGGGTACTGGGTACTCAGTACTCAGGGTGCTGGGTGCTCAGTGCTCAGGGTGCTGGGTGCTCAGTGCTCAGGGTGCTGGGTGCTCAGTGCTCGGGGTGCTGGGTGCTCAGTGCTCAGGGTGCTGGGTGCTCAGTGCTCAGTGCTCAGGGTGCTGGGTGCTCAGTGCTCAGGGTGCTGGGTGCTCAGTGCTAGGGGTGCTGGGTACTCAGTGCTCGGGGTGCTGGGTGCTCAGTGCTCGGGGTACTGTGTGCTCAGTACTCAGGGTGCTGGGTGCTCAGTACTCAGTGTGCTCAGTGCTCAGTACTCAGGGTGCTGGGTGCTCAGTGCTCGGGGTGCTGGGTGCTCAGTACTCGGGGTGCTGTGTGCTCAGTACTCAGGGTGCTGGGGGCTCAGTGCTCAGGGTGCTGGGTGCTCAGTACTCAGGGTGCTGGGTGCTCAGTACTCAGGGTGATCTGTTCTCAGTACTCAGGGTGCTGGGTGCTCAGTGCTCGGGGTGCTGGGTGCACAGTGCCCAGGGTGCTGGGTGCTCAGTGCTCAGCGTGCTCAGTACTCAGGGTGCTGTGTGTTCAGTGCTCAGGGTACTGGGTGCTCAGTACTCAGGGTGCTTGGTGCTCAGTACTCAGGGTGCTGGGTGCTCAGTACTCGGGGTGCTGGGTGCTCAGTACTCGGGGTGCTGGGTGCACAGTGCTCAGGGTGCTGGGTGCTCAGTGCTCGGGGTGCTGGGTGCTCAGTGCTCAGGCTGCTGGCTGCTCAGTGCTCTGGGTGCTGGGTGCTCAGTACTCAGGGTGCTCAGTGCTCAGTACTCAGCGTGCTGGGTGCTCAGTCCTCAGGGTCCTCGGTGCTCAGTACTCAGGGTGCTCAGTGCTCAGTACTCAGCGTGCTTTGTGCTCAGTGCTCAGGGTGCTGGGTGCTCAGTACTCAGGGTGCTGGGTGCTCAGTACTCAGGGTGCTGGGTGCTCAGTACTCAGGGTGCTGTGTGCTCAGTGCTCGGGGTGCTCGGTGATCAGTACTAAGAGTGCTGGGTGCTCAGTGCTCAGGGTACTGGATACTCAGTACTCAGGGTGCTGGGTGCTCAGTGCTCAGGGTGCTGGGTGCTCAGTGCCCAGGGTGCTGGGTGCTCAGTGCTCGGGGTGCTGGGTGCTCAGTGCTCAGGGTGCTGGGTGCTCAGTGCTCAGTGCTCAGGGTGCTGGGTGCTCAGTGCTCAGGGTGCTGGGTGCTCAGTGCTAGGGGTGCTGGGTGCTCAGTGCTCGGGGTGCTGGGTGCTCAGTGCTCGGGGTGCTGGGTGCTCAGTACTCAGGTTGCTGGGTGCTCAGTACTCAGTGTGTTCGGTGCTCAGTACTCAGGGTGCTCAGTGCTCAGTACTCAGGGTGCTGGGTGCTCAGTGCTCGGAGTGCTGGGTGCTCAGTACTCGGGGTACTGTGTGCTCAGTACTCAGGGTGCTGGGTGCTCAGTGCTCAGGGTGCTGGGTGCTCAGTACTCAGTGTGCTGGGTGCTCAGTAATTAGGGGGCTCGGTCATCAGTACTCAGGTTTCTGAGTGCTCGGGGTGCTGGGTACTCAGTACTCAGGGTGCTGGGTGCTCAGTAATCAGGGTGCTGGGTGCTCAGTGCTCAGGGTGCTGGGTGCTCAGTACTCAGGGTGCTGGGTGCTCAGTACTCAGGGTGCTGGGTGCTCAGTGCTCGGGGTGCTGGGTGCTCAGTACTCAGCGTGCTCACTGCTCAGTACTCGGCTTGCTGAGTGCTCAGTGCTCAGGGTGCTCAGTGCTCAGTAAGTTGGGTGCTCACTACTCAGGGTGCTGGGTGCTCAGTGCTCAGGGTGCTGGGTGCTCAGTGCTCAGGATGCTGGGTGCTCAGTGCTCAGGGTGCTGGGTGCTCAGTACTCAGGGTGCTGGGTGCACAGTGCTCGGGGTGCAGGTTGCTCAGTGCTCAGGGTGCTTGGTGCTCAGTGCTCAGTGTGTTGGGTGCTCAGTACTCGGGGTGCTGGGTGCTCAGTACTCAGGGTGCTGCGTGCTCAGTACTCAGGCTGCTGGGTGATCAGTACTCGGGTGCTGGGTGCTCAGTGCTCAGGGTGCTGGGTGCTCAGTGCTCGGGGTGCTGGTTGCTCAGTACTCAGGGTGCTGCGTGCTCAGTACTCAGGGGGCTGGGTGATCAGTACTCGGGTGCTGGGTGCTCAGTGCTCAGGGTGCTGGGTGCTCAGTGCTCGGGGTGCTGGGTGCTCATTGCTCAGTACTCAGGGTGCTGGGTGCTCAGTGCTCGGGGTGCTGGGTGCTCAGTGCTCAGTACTCAGGGTGCTGGGTGCTCAGTGCTCAGGGTGCTGGGTACTCAGTGCTCAGGGTGCTGGGTGCTCAGTGCTCAGGGTGCTGGGTGCTCAGTGCTCAGGGTGCTGGGTACTCAGTGCTCAGGGTGCTCGGTGGTCAGTACTCGGGGTGCTGGGAGCTCAGTGCTCGGGGTGCTGGGTGCTCAGTGCTCAGTACTCAGGGTGCTGGGTGCTCAGTGCTCGGGGTGCTGGGTGCTGAGTACTCAGGGTGCTGGGTCCTCAGTGCTCAGGGTGCTGGGTGCTCAGTACTCAGTGTGCTCAGTGCTCAGGGTGCTGGGTGCTCAGAACTCAGGGTGCTGGGTGCTCAGTACTCAGGGTGCTGGGTGCTCAGTACTCAGAGTGCTTGGTGCTCAGTACTCAGGGTGCTGGGTGCTCAGTGCTCAGGGTGCTCGGTGCTCAGTACTCATGGTGCTGGGTGCTCATTCTCGGGGTGCTGGGTGCTCAGTACTCAGGTTGCTCAGTACTCTGGGTGCTCGGTGCTCAGTACTCAGGGTGCTCGGTGCTCAGTTCTCAGGGTGCTCGGTGCTCAGTGTTTGGGGTGCTGGGTGCTCAGTACTCAGGGTGCTGGGTGCTCAGTGCTCAGGGTGCTGGGTGCTCAGTACTCAGGGTGCTCGGTGCTCAGGACGCAGGGTGCTCAGTGCTCAGTACTCAGCGTGCTGGGTACTCAGTGCTCAGGGTGCTCGGTGGTCAGTACTCGGGGTGCTGGGAGCTCAGTGCTCGGGGTGCTGGGTGCTCAGGGCTCAGTACTCAGGGTGCTGGGTGCTCAGTGCTCAGGCTGCTGGCTGCTCAGTGCTCAGGGTGCTGGGTGCTCAGTACTCAGGGTGCTCAGTGCTCAGTACTCAGCGTGCTGGGTGCTCAGTCCTCAGGGTCCTCGGTGCTCAGTACTCAGGGTGCTCAGTGCTCAGTACTCAGCGTGCTTTGTGCTCAGTACTCAGGGTGCTGGGTGCTCAGTACTCAGGGTGCTGGGTGCTCAGTACTCAGGGTGCTGGGTGCTCAGTGCTCGGGGTGCTCGGTGATCAGTACTAAGAGTGCTGGGTGCTCAGTGCTCAGGGTACTGGGTACTCAGTACTCAGGGTGCTGGGTGCTCAGTGCTCAGGGTGCTGGGTGCTCAGTGCTCAGGGTGCTGGGTGCTCAGTGCTCGGGGTGCTGGGTGCTCAGTGCTCAGGGTGCTGGGTGCTCAGTGCTCAGTGCTCAGGGTGCTGGGTGCTCAGTGCTCAGGGTGCTGGGTGCTCAGTGCTAGGGGTGCTGGGTACTCAGTGCTCGGGGTGCTGGGTGCTCAGTGCTCGGGGTACTGTGTGCTCAGTACTCAGGGTGCTGGGTGCTCAGTACTCAGTGTGCTCAGTGCTCAGCACTCAGGGTGCTGGGTGCTCAGTGCTCGGGGTGCTGGGTGCTCAGTACTCGGGGTGCTCTGTGCTCAGTACTCAGGGTGCTGGGTGCTCAGTGCTCAGGGTGCTGGGTGCTCAGTACTCAGGGTGCTGGGTGCTCAGTACTCAGGGTGATCTGTTCTCAGTACTCAGGGTGCTGGGTGCTCAGTGCTCGGGGTGCTGGGTGCACAGTGCCCAGGGTGCTGGGTGCTCAGTGCTCAGCGTGCTCAGTACTCAGGGTGCTGTGTGTTCAGTGCTCAGGGTACTGGGTGCTCAGTACTCAGGGTGCTTGGTGCTCAGTACTCAGGGTGCTGGGTGCTCAGTACTCGGGGTGCTGGGTGCTCAGTACTCGGGGTGCTGGGTGCACAGTGCTCAGGGTGCTGGGTGCTCAGTGCTCGGGGTGCTGGGTGCTCAGTGCTCAGGCTGCTGGCTGCTCAGTGCTCTGGGTGCTGGGTGCTCAGTACTCAGGGTGCTCAGTGCTCAGTACTCAGCGTGCTGGGTGCTCAGTCCTCAGGGTCCTCGGTGCTCAGTACTCAGGGTGCTCAGTGCTCAGTACTCAGCGTGCTTTGTGCTCAGTGCTCAGGGTGCTGGGTGCTCAGTACTCAGGGTGCTGGGTGCTCAGTACTCAGGGTGCTGGGTGCTCAGTACTCAGGGTGCTGTGTGCTCAGTGCTCGGGGTGCTCGGTGATCAGTACTAAGAGTGCTGGGTGCTCAGTGCTCAGGGTACTGGATACTCAGTACTCAGGGTGCTGGGTGCTCAGTGCTCAGGGTGCTGGGTGCTCAGTGCCCAGGGTGCTGGGTGCTCAGTGCTCGGGGTGCTGGGTGCTCAGTGCTCAGGGTGCTGGGTGCTCAGTGCTCAGTGCTCAGGGTGCTGGGTGCTCAGTGCTCAGGGTGCTGGGTGCTCAGTGCTAGGGGTGCTGGGTGCTCAGTGCTCGGGGTGCTGGGTGCTCAGTGCTCGGGGTGCTGGGTGCTCAGTACTCAGGTTGCTGGGTGCTCAGTACTCAGTGTGTTCGGTGCTCAGTACTCAGGGTGCTCAGTGCTCAGTACTCAGGGTGCTGGGTGCTCAGTGCTCGGAGTGCTGGGTGCTCAGTACTCGGGGTACTGTGTGCTCAGTACTCAGGGTGCTGGGTGCTCAGTGCTCAGGGTGCTGGGTGCTCAGTACTCAGTGTGCTGGGTGCTCAGTAATTAGGGGGCTCGGTCATCAGTACTCAGGTTTCTGAGTGCTCGGGGTGCTGGGTACTCAGTACTCAGGGTGCTGGGTGCTCAGTACTCAGGGTGCTGGGTGCTCAGTGCTCAGGGTGCTGGGTGCTCAGTACTCAGGGTGCTGGGTGCTCAGTACTCAGGGTGCTGGGTGCTCAGTGCTCGGGGTGCTGGGTGCTCAGTGCTCGGGGTGCTGGGGGCTCAGTGCTCGGGGTGCTGGGTGCTCAGTGCTCGGGGCGCTGGGTGCTCTGTGCTCGGGGTGCTCGGAGCTCAGTACTCGGGGTGCTGGGTGCTCAGTCCTCGGGGTGCTCGGTGCTCAGTACTCAGGGTGCTGGGTGCTTAGTGCTCGGGGTGCTCGGTGCTCAGTAAGTTGGGTGCTCACTACTCAGGGTGCTGGGTGCTCAGTGCTCAGGGTGCTGGGTGCTCAGTGCTCAGGATGCTGGGTGCTCAGTGCTCAGGGTGCTGGGTGCTCAGTACTCAGGGTGCTGCGTGCTCAGTACTCAGGGGGCTGGGTGATCAGTACTCGGGTGCTGGGTGCTCAGTGCTCAGGGTGCTGGGTGCTCAGTGCTCGGGGTGCTGGGTGCTCATTGCTCAGTACTCAGGGTGCTGGGTGCTCAGTGCTCGGGGTGCTGGGTGCTCAGTGCTCAGTACTCAGGGTGCTGGGTGCTCAGTGCTCAGGGTGCTGGGTACTCAGTGCTCAGGGTGCTGGGTGCTCAGTGCTCAGGGTGCTGGGTGCTCAGTGCTCAGGGTGCTGGGTACTCAGTGCTCAGGGTGCTCGGTGGTCAGTACTCGGGGTGCTGGGAGCTCAGTGCTCGGGGTGCTGGGTGCTCAGTGCTCAGTACTCAGGGTGCTGGGTGCTCAGTGCTCGGGGTGCTGGGTGCTGAGTACTCAGGGTGCTGGGTCCTCAGTGCTCAGGGTGCTGGGTGCTCAGTACTCAGTGTGCTCAGTGCTCAGGGTGCTGGGTGCTCAGAACTCAGGGTGCTGGGTGCTCAGTACTCAGGGTGCTGGGTGCTCAGTACTCAGAGTGCTTGGTGCTCAGTACTCAGGGTGCTGGGTGCTCAGTGCTCAGGGTGCTCGGTGCTCAGTACTCATGGTGCTGGGTGCTCATTCTCGGGGTGCTGGGTGCTCAGTACTCAGGTTGCTCAGTACTCTGGGTGCTCGGTGCTCAGTACTCAGGGTGCTCGGTGCTCAGTTCTCAGGGTGCTCGGTGCTCAGTGTTTGGGGTGCTGGGTGCTCAGTACTCAGGGTGCTGGGTGCTCAGTGCTCAGGGTGCTGGGTGCTCAGTACTCAGGGTGCTCGGTGCTCAGGACGCAGGGTGCTCAGTGCTCAGTACTCAGCGTGCTGGGTACTCAGTGCTCAGGGTGCTCGGTGGTCAGTACTCGGGGTGCTGGGAGCTCAGTGCTCGGGGTGCTGGGTGCTCAGGGCTCAGTACTCAGGGTGCTGGGTGCTCAGTGCTCAGGCTGCTGGCTGCTCAGTGCTCAGGGTGCTGGGTGCTCAGTACTCAGGGTGCTCAGTGCTCAGTACTCAGCGTGCTGGGTGCTCAGTCCTCAGGGTCCTCGGTGCTCAGTACTCAGGGTGCTCAGTGCTCAGTACTCAGCGTGCTTTGTGCTCAGTACTCAGGGTGCTGGGTGCTCAGTACTCAGGGTGCTGGGTGCTCAGTACTCAGGGTGCTGGGTGCTCAGTGCTCGGGGTGCTCGGTGATCAGTACTAAGAGTGCTGGGTGCTCAGTGCTCAGGGTACTGGGTACTCAGTACTCAGGGTGCTGGGTGCTCAGTGCTCAGGGTGCTGGGTGCTCAGTGCTCAGGGTGCTGGGTGCTCAGTGCTCGGGGTGCTGGGTGCTCAGTGCTCAGGGTGCTGGGTGCTCAGTGCTCAGTGCTCAGGGTGCTGGGTGCTCAGTGCTCAGGGTGCTGGGTGCTCAGTGCTAGGGGTGCTGGGTACTCAGTGCTCGGGGTGCTGGGTGCTCAGTGCTCGGGGTACTGTGTGCTCAGTACTCAGGGTGCTGGGTGCTCAGTACTCAGTGTGCTCAGTGCTCAGCACTCAGGGTGCTGGGTGCTCAGTGCTCGGGGTGCTGGGTGCTCAGTACTCGGGGTGCTCTGTGCTCAGTACTCAGGGTGCTGGGTGCTCAGTGCTCAGGGTGCTGGGTGCTCAGTACTCAGGGTGCTGGGTGCTCAGTACTCAGGGTGATCTGTTCTCAGTACTCAGGGTGCTGGGTGCTCAGTGCTCGGGGTGCTGGGTGCACAGTGCCCAGGGTGCTGGGTGCTCAGTGCTCAGCGTGCTCAGTACTCAGGGTGCTGTGTGTTCAGTGCTCAGGGTACTGGGTGCTCAGTACTCAGGGTGCTTGGTGCTCAGTACTCAGGGTGCTGGGTGCTCAGTACTCGGGGTGCTGGGTGCTCAGTACTCGGGGTGCTGGGTGCACAGTGCTCAGGGTGCTGGGTGCTCAGTGCTCGGGGTGCTGGGTGCTCAGTGCTCAGGCTGCTGGCTGCTCAGTGCTCTGGGTGCTGGGTGCTCAGTACTCAGGGTGCTCAGTGCTCAGTACTCAGCGTGCTGGGTGCTCAGTCCTCAGGGTCCTCGGTGCTCAGTACTCAGGGTGCTCAGTGCTCAGTACTCAGCGTGCTTTGTGCTCAGTGCTCAGGGTGCTGGGTGCTCAGTACTCAGGGTGCTGGGTGCTCAGTACTCAGGGTGCTGGGTGCTCAGTACTCAGGGTGCTGTGTGCTCAGTGCTCGGGGTGCTCGGTGATCAGTACTAAGAGTGCTGGGTGCTCAGTGCTCAGGGTACTGGATACTCAGTACTCAGGGTGCTGGGTGCTCAGTGCTCAGGGTGCTGGGTGCTCAGTGCCCAGGGTGCTGGGTGCTCAGTGCTCGGGGTGCTGGGTGCTCAGTGCTCAGGGTGCTGGGTGCTCAGTGCTCAGTGCTCAGGGTGCTGGGTGCTCAGTGCTCAGGGTGCTGGGTGCTCAGTGCTAGGGGTGCTGGGTGCTCAGTGCTCGGGGTGCTGGGTGCTCAGTGCTCGGGGTGCTGGGTGCTCAGTACTCAGGTTGCTGGGTGCTCAGTACTCAGTGTGTTCGGTGCTCAGTACTCAGGGTGCTCAGTGCTCAGTACTCAGGGTGCTGGGTGCTCAGTGCTCGGAGTGCTGGGTGCTCAGTACTCGGGGTACTGTGTGCTCAGTACTCAGGGTGCTGGGTGCTCAGTGCTCAGGGTGCTGGGTGCTCAGTACTCAGTGTGCTGGGTGCTCAGTAATTAGGGGGCTCGGTCATCAGTACTCAGGTTTCTGAGTGCTCGGGGTGCTGGGTACTCAGTACTCAGGGTGCTGGGTGCTCAGTACTCAGGGTGCTGGGTGCTCAGTGCTCAGGGTGCTGGGTGCTCAGTACTCAGGGTGCTGGGTGCTCAGTACTCAGGGTGCTGGGTGCTCAGTGCTCGGGGTGCTGGGTGCTCAGTGCTCGGGGTGCTGGGGGCTCAGTGCTCGGGGTGCTGGGTGCTCAGTGCTCGGGGCGCTGGGTGCTCTGTGCTCGGGGTGCTCGGAGCTCAGTACTCGGGGTGCTGGGTGCTCAGTCCTCGGGGTGCTCGGTGCTCAGTACTCAGGGTGCTGGGTGCTTAGTGCTCGGGGTGCTCGGTGCTCAGTAAGTTGGGTGCTCACTACTCAGGGTGCTGGGTGCTCAGTGCTCAGGGTGCTGGGTGCTCAGTGCTCAGGATGCTGGGTGCTCAGTGCTCAGGGTGCTGGGTGCTCAGTACTCAGGGTGCTGGGTGCACAGTGCTCGGGGTGCAGGTTGCTCAGTGCTCAGGGTGCTGGGTGCTCAGTGCTCAGTGTGTTGGGTGCTCAGTACTCGGGGTGCTGGGTGCTCAGTACTCAGGGTGCTGCGTGCTCAGTACTCAGGGGGCTGGGTGATCAGTACTCGGGTGCTGGGTGCTCAGTGCTCAGGGTGCTGGGTGCTCAGTGCTCGGGGTGCTGGGTGCTCAGTACTCAGGGTGCTGCGTGCTCAGTACTCAGGGTGCTGGGTGATCAGTACTCGGGTGCTGGGTGCTCAGTGCTCAGGGTGCTGGGTGCTCAGTGCTCGGGGTGCTGGGTGCTCAGTACTCAGGGTGCTGCGTGCTCAGTACTCAGGGGGCTGGGTGATCAGTACTCGGGTGCTGGGTGCTCAGTGCTCAGGGTGCTGGGTGCTCAGTGCTCGGGGTGCTGGGTGCTCATTGCTCAGTACTCAGGGTGCTGGGTGCTCAGTGCTCGGGGTGCTGGGTGCTCAGTGCTCAGTACTCAGGGTGCTGGGTGCTCAGTGCTCAGGGTGCTGGGTACTCAGTGCTCAGGGTGCTGGGTGCTCAGTGCTCAGGGTGCTGGGTGCTCAGTGCTCAGGGTGCTGGGTACTCAGTGCTCAGGGTGCCCGGTGGTCAGTACTCGGGGTGCTGGGAGCTCAGTGCTCGGGGTGCTGGGTGCTCAGTGCTCAGTACTCAGGGTGCTGGGTGCTCAGTGCTCGGGGTGCTGGGTGCTGAGTACTCAGGGTGCTGGGTCCTCAGTGCTCAGGGTGCTGGGTGCTCAGTACTCAGTGTGCTCAGTGCTCAGGGTGCTGGGTGCTCAGAACTCAGGGTGCTGGGTGCTCAGTACTCAGGGTGCTGGGTGCTCAGTACTCAGAGTGCTTGGTGCTCAGTACTCAGGGTGCTGGGTGCTCAGTGCTCAGGGTGCTCGGTGCTCAGTACTCATGGTGCTGGGTGCTCATTCTCGGGGTGCTGGGTGCTCAGTACTCAGGTTGCTCAGTACTCTGGGTGCTCGGTGCTCAGTACTCAGGGTGCTCGGTGCTCAGTTCTCAGGGTGCTGGGTGCTCAGTGTTTGGGGTACTGGGTGCTCAGTACTCAGGGTGCTGGGTGCTCAGTGCTCAGGTTGCTGGGTGCTCAGTACTCAGGGTGCTCGGTGCTCAGGACGCAGGGTGCTCAGTGCTCAGTACTCAGCGTGCTGGGTACTCAGTGCTCAGGGTGCTCGGTGGTCAGTACTCGGGGTGCTGGGAGCTCAGTGCTCGGGGTGCTGGGTGCTCAGGGCTCAGTACTCAGGGTGCTGGGTGCTCAGTACTCAGGGTGCTGGGTGCTCAGTGCTCAGGCTGCTGGCTGCTCAGTGCTCAGGGTGCTGGGTGCTCAGTACTCAGGGTGCTCAGTGCTCAGTACTCAGCGTGCTGGGTGCTCAGTCCTCAGGGTCCTCGGTGCTCAGTACTCAGGGTGCTCAGTGCTCAGTACTCAGCGTGCTTTGTGCTCAGTACTCAGGGTGCTGGGTGCTCAGTACTCAGGGTGCTGCGTGCTCAGTACTCAGGGTGCTGGGTGCTCAGTGCTCGGGGTGCTCGGTGATCAGTACTAAGAGTGCTGGGTGCTCAGTGCTCAGGGTACTGGGTACTCAGTACTCAGGGTGCTGGGTGCTCAGTGCTCAGGGTGCTGGGTGCTCAGTGCTCAGGGTGCTGGGTGCTCAGTGCTCGGGGTGCTGGGTGCTCAGTGCTCAGGGTGCTGGGTGCTCATTGCTCAGTGCTCAGGGTGCTGGGTGCTCCGTGCTCAGGGTGCTGGGTGCTCAGTGCTAGGGGTGCTGGGTGCTCAGTGCTCGGGGTGCTGGGTGCTCAGTGCTCGGGGTACTGGGTGCTCAGTACTCAGGGTGCTGGGTGCTCAGTACTCAGTGTGCTCAGTGCTCAGTACTCAGGGTGCTGGGTGCTCAGTGCTCGGGGTGCTGGGTGCTCAGTACTCGGGGTGCTGTGTGCTCAGTACTCAGGGTGCTGGGTGCTCAGTGCTCAGGGTGCTGGGTGCTCAGTACTCAGGGTGCTGGGTGCTCAGTACTTAGGGTGCTCGGTCCTCAGTACTCAGGTTGCTGAGTGCTCAGGGTGCTGGGTACTCAGTACTCAGGGTGCTGGGTGCTCAGTACTCAGGGTGCTGGGTGCTCAGTGCTCAGGGTGCTGGGTGCTCAGTACTCAGGGTGCTGGGTGCTCAGTACTCAGGGTGCTGGGTGCTCAGTGCTCGGGGTGCTGGGTGCTCAGTGCTCGGGGGTGCTGGGGGCTCAGTGCTCGGGGTGCTGGGTGCTCAGTGCTCGGGGCGCTGGGTGCTCTGTGCTCGGGGTACTCGGAGCTCAGTACTCAGGGTGCTGGGTGCTCAGTGCTCGGGGTGATGGGTGCTCAGTGCTCAGTACTCAGGGTGCTGGGTGCTCAGTGCTCAGGGTGCTGGGTGCTCAGTGCTAAGGGTGCTGGGTGCTCAGTGCTCAGGGTGCTGGGTACTCAGTGCTCAGGGAGCTGGGTACTCAGTGCTCGGGGTGCTGGTTGCTCAGTACTCAGGTTGCTGGGTGCTCAGTACTCAGGGTGCTCAGTGCTCAGTACTCAGGGTGCTCAGTGCTCAGTACTCAGGGTGCTCAGTGCTCAGTGTGCTGTGTGCTCAGTGCTCGGGGTGCTGTGTGCTCAGTCCTCAGGGTGCTGGGTGCTCAGTGCTCAGGGTGCTCGGTGCTCAGTGCTCAGGGTGCTGGGAGCTCAGTACTCAGGGTGTTGGGTGTTCAGTGCTCGGGGTGCTGGGTGCTCAGTACTCAGGGTGCTGGGTGCTCACTGCTCAGGGTGCTGGGTGCTCAGTGCTCAGGGTGCTCGGTGCTTTGTACTCAGGGTGCTCGGTGCTCGGGGTGCTGGGTGCTCAGTGCTCGGGGTGCTGGGTGCTCAGTGCTCGGGGTGCTGGGTGCTCAGTGCTCGGGGTGCTGGGTGCTCAGTGCTCAGGGTGCTGGGTGCTCAGTGCTCGGGGTGCTGGGTGCTCAGTGCTCGGGGTGCTGGGTGCTCAGTGCTCAGGGTGCTGGGTGCTCAGTGATCGGGGTGCTGGGTGCTCAGTACTCAGGGTGCTCAGTGCTCGGGGAGTTCGGTGCTCAGTACTCAGGGTGCTGGTTGCTCAGTACTCAGTGCTCGGGGTCCTGGGTGCTCCGTGCTCGGGGTGCTGGGTGCTCAGTGCTCTGGGTGCTTAGTGCTCAGTACTAAGGGTGCTGGGTGCTCAGTACTCAGGGTGCTCAGTGCTCGGGGTGCTGGGTGCTCAGTACTCAGGGTGCTGGGTGCTCAGTACTCAGGGTGCTGGGTGCTCATTCTCGGGGTGCTGGGTGCTCAGTGCTCGGGGTGCTGGGGTGCTCAGTACTCAGGGTGCTGGGTGCTCAGTGCTTGGGGTGCTTGGTGCTCAGTACTAAGGGTGCTGGGGGGCTCAGTATTCAGGGTGCTGGGTGCTCAGTGCTCGGGGGTGCTGGTGTGCACAGTGCCCAGGGTGCTGGTGCTCAGTGCTCAGCGTGCTCAGTACTCAGGGGGTGCTGTGTGTTCAGTGCTCAGGGTGCTGGGAGCTCAGTGATCGTGGTGCTGGGTGCTCAGTACTCAGGGTGCTCAGTGCTCGGGGAGCTCGGTGCTCAGTACTCAGGGTGCTGGGTGCTCAGTACTCAGTGCTCGGGGTCCTGGGTGCTCCGTGCTCGGGGTGCTGGGGGCTAAGTTCTCTGGGTGCTTAGTGCTCAGTACACAGGGTGCTGGGTGCTCAGTACTCAGGGTGCTCAGTGCTCGGGGGTGCTGGGTGCTCAGTACTCAGGGTGCTGGGTGCTCAGTGGCCTCAGGGTCCTCGGTGCTCAGTACTCAGGGTGCTCAGTGCTCATTACTCAGCGTGCTTTGTGCTCAGTGCTCAGGGTGCTGGGGTGCTCAGTACTCAGTGTGCTGGGAGCTCAGTACTCAGGGTGCTGGGGGGCTCAGTACTCAGGGTGCTGCTGGGTGCTCAGTACTCAGGGTGCTGGGTGCTCAGTACTCAGGGTGCTGGGTGCTCAGTACTCAGGGTGCTGGGGGCTCAGTACTCAGGGTGCTGGGTGCTCAGTACTCAGGGTGCTCGGTTCTCAGAACTCAGGGTGCTGGGGTGCTCAGTGCTCGGGGTGCTTGGTGCTCAGTACTAAGGGTGCTGGGGGCTCAGTACTCAGGGTGCTGGGTGCTCAATACTCAGGGTGATCTGTTCTCAGTACTCAGGGTGCTGGGTGCTCAGTGCTCGGGGTGCTGGGTGCACAGTGCCCAGGGTGCTGGGTGCTCAGTGCTCAGCGTGCTCAGTACTCAGGGTGCTGTGTGTTCAGTGCTCAGGGTACTGGGGTGCTCAGTACTCAGGGTGCTTGGTGCTCAGTACTCAGGGTGCTGGGTGCTCAGTACTCGGGGGTGGCGGGGTGCTCAGTACTCGGGGTTGCTGGGTGCACAGTGCTCAGGATGCTGGGGTGCTCAGTGCTCGGGGTGCTGGGTGCTCAGTGCTCAGGCTTGCTGGCTGCTCAGTGCTCAGGGTGCTGGGTGCTCAGTACTCAGGGTGCTCAGTGGTCAGTACTCAGCGTGCAGGGTGCTCAGTCCTCTGGGTCCTCGGTGCTCAGTACTCAGGGTGCTCAGTGCACAGTACTCAGCGTACTTTGTGCTCAGTGCTCAGGGTGCTGGGTGCTCAGTACTCAGGGTGCTGGGTGCTCAGTACTCAGGGTGCTGGGTGCTCAGTGCTCGGGGGTGCTGGGTGCTCAGTGCTCGCGGTGCTGGGTGCTCATTACTCAGGGGAGCTGGGTGCTCAGTGATCGGGGTGCTGTTTGCTCAGTACTCAGGGTGCTCAGTGCTCGGGGAGCTCGGTGCTCAGTACTCAGGGGTGCTGGGTGCTCAGTACTCAGTGCTCGGGGTCCTGGGTGCTCCGTGCTCGGGGGTGCTGGGTGCTCAGTGCTCTGGGTGCTTAGTGCTCAGTACTAAGGGTGCTGGGTGCTCAGTACTCAGGGTGCTCAGTGCTCGGGGGTGCTGGGTGCTCAGTGCTCGGGGGTGCTTTGTGCACAGTGCCCAGGGTGCTGGGTGCTCAGTGCTCAGCGTGCTCAGTACTCAGGGTGCTGTGTGTTCAGTGCTCAGGGTGCTGGGGTGCTCAGTGATCGGGGGTGCTGGGTGCTCAGTACTCAGGGTGCTCAGTGCTCGGGGGAGCTCGGTGCTCAGTACTCAGGGTGCTGGGTGCTCAGTACTCAGTGCTCGGGGTCCCTGGGGTGCTCGGTGCTCGGGTTGCTGGGTGCTCAGTCCTCTGGGTGCTTAGTGCTCAGTACTCAGGGTGCTGGGTGCTCAGTACTCAGGGTGCTCAGTGCTCGGGGTGCTGGGTGCTCAGTACTCAGGGTGCTGGGTGCTCAGTACTCAGGGTGCTGGGTGCTCAGTGCTCAGGGTCCTCGGTGCTCAGTACTCAGGGTGCTCAGTGCTCATTACTCAGCGTGCTTTGTGTTCAGTGCTCAGGGTGCTGGGTGCTCAGTACTCAGTGTGCTGGGTGCTCAGTACTCAGGGTGCTGGGGGGCTCAGTACTCAGGGTGCTGGGTGCTCAGTACTCAGGGTGCTGGGTGCTCAGTACTCAGGGTGCTGGGGGCTCAGTACTCAGGGTGCTGGGTGCTCAGTACTCATTGTGCTCGGTTCTCAGTACTCAGGGTGCTGGGTGCTCAGTGCTCGGGGTGCTTGGTGCTCAGTACTAAGGGTGCTGGGGGCTCAGTACTCAGGGTGCTGGGTGCTCAGTACTCAGGGTGATCTGTTCTCAGTACTCAGGGTGCTGGGTGCTCAGTGCTCGGGGGGTGCTGGGTGCACAGTGCCCAGGGTGCTGGGTTGCTCAGTGCTCAGCGTGCGCAGTACTCAGGGTGCTTGTGTGTTCAGTGCTCAGGGTACTTGGTGCTCAGTACTCAGGGTGCTTGGTGCTCAGTACTCAGGGTGCTGGGTGCACAGTACTCGGGGTGCTGGTGCTCAGTACTCGGGGTGCTGGGTGCACAGTGCTCAGGGTGCTGGGTGCTCAGTGCTCAGGGTGCTGGGTGCTCAGTGCTCAGGCTGCTGGCTGCTCAGTGCTCTGGGTGCTGGGTGCTCAGTACTCAGGGTGCTCAGTGCTCAGTACACAGCGTGCTGGGTGCTCAGTCCTCAGGGGTCCTCGGTGCTCAGTACTCAGGGTGCTCAGTGCTCAGTACTCAGCGTGCTTTGTGCTCAGTGCTCAGGGTGCTGGGGTGCTCAGTACTCAGGGTGCTGGGTGCTCAGTACTCAGGGTGCTGGGTGCTCAGTTACTCAGGGTGCTGGGTGCTCAGTGCTCGGGGTGCTCGGTGATCAGTACTAAGAGTGCTGGGTGCTCAGTGCTCAGGGTACTGGGTACTCAGTACTCAGGGTGCTGGGTGCTCAGTGCTCAGGGTGCTGGGTGCTCAGTGCCCAGGGTGCTGGGTGCTCAGTGCTCGGGGTGCTGGGTGCTCAGTGCTCAGGGTGCTGGGTGCTCAGTGCTCAGTGCTCAGGGTGCTGATTGCTCAGTGCTCAGGGTGCTGGTTGCTCAGTGCTAGGGGTGCTGGGTGCTCAGTGCTCGGGGTGCTGGGTGCTCAGTGCTCGGGGTGCTGGGTGCTCAGTACTCAGGGTGCTGGGTGCTCAGTACTCAGTGTGTTCGGTGCTCAGTACTCAGGGTGCTCAGTGCTCAGTACTCAGGGTGCTGGGTGCTCAGTGCTCGGGGTGCTGGGTGCTCAGTACTCGGGGTACTGTGTGCTCAGTACTCAGGGTGCTGGGTGCTCAGTGCTCAGGGTGCTGGGTGCTCAGTACTCAGTGTGCTGGGTGCTCAGTACTTAGGGGGCTCGGTCCTCAGTACTCAGGTTGCTGAGTGCTCAGGGTGCTGGGTACTCAGTACTCAGGGTGCTGGGTGCTCAGTACTCAGGGTGCTGGGTGCTCAGTGCTCAGGGTGCTGGTTGCTCAGTACTCAGGGTGCTGGGTGCTCAGTACTCAGGGTGCTGGGTGCTCAGTGCTCGGGGTGCTGGGTGCTCAGTGCTCGGGGTGCTGGGGGGCTCAGTGCTCGGGGGTGCTGTGTGCTCAGTGCTCGGGGCGCTGGGTGCTCTGTGCTCGGGGTGCTCGGAGCTCAGTACTCAGGGTGCTGGGTGCTCAGTCCTCGGGGTGCTCGGTGCTCAGTACTCAGGGTGCTGGGTGCTTAGTGCTCGGGGTGCTCGGTGCTCAGTAAGTTGGGTGCTCACTACTCAGGGTGCTGGGTGCTCAGTGCTCAGGGTGCTGGGTGCTCAGTGCTCAGGATGCTGGGTGCTCAGTGCTCAGGGTGCTGGGTGCTCAGTACTCAGGGTGCTGGGTGCACAGTGCTCGGGGTGCAGGTTACTCAGTGCTCAGGGTGCTGGGTGCTCAGTGCTCAGGGTGTTGGGTGCTCAGTACTCGGGGTGCTGGGTGCTCAGTACTCAGGGTGCTGCGTGCTCAGTACTCAGGGTGCTGGGTGATCAGTACTCGGGTGCTGGGTGCTCAGTGCTCAGGGTGCTGGGTGCTCAGTGCTCGGGGTGCTGGGTGCTCAGTGCTCAGTACTCAGGGTGCTGGGTGCTCAGTGCTCAGGGTGCTGGGTACTCAGTGCTCAGGGTGCTGGGGTGCTCAGTGCTCAGGGTGCTGGGTGCTCAGTGCGAAGGGTGCTGGGTACTCAGTGCTCAGGGTGCTCGGTGGTCAGTACTCGGGGTGCTGGGAGCTCAGTGCTCGGGGTGCTGGGTGCTCTGTGCTCAGTACTCAGGGTGCTGGGGTGCTCAGTGCTCGGGGTGCTGGGTGCTCAGTACTCAGGGTGCTGGAGTGCTGAGTGCTCGGGGGTGCTGAGTGCTCAGTGCTCACGGTGCTGGGTGCTCAGTGATCGGGGTTCTGGGTGCTCAGTACTCAGGGTGCTCAGTGCTCGGGGGAGCTCGGTGCTCAATACTCAGGGTGCTGGGTGCTCAGTACTCAGTGCTCGGGGTCCTGGGTGCTCCGTGCTCGGGGTGCTGGGTGCTCAGTGCTCTGGGTGCTTAGTGCTCAGTGCTCAGGGTGCTGGGTACTCAGTGCTCAGGGTGCTGGGTGCTCAGTGCTCAGGGTGCTGGGTGCTCAGTGCTCAGGGTGCTGGGTACTCAGTGCTCAGGGTTGCCCGGTGGTCAGTACTCGGGGTGCTGGGAGCTCAGTGCTCGGGGTGCTGGGTGCTCAGTGCTCAGTACTCAGGGTGCTGGGTGCTCAGTGCTCGGGGTGCCTGGGTGCTGAGTACTCAGGGTGCTGGGTCCTCAGTGCTCAGGGTGCTGGGGTGCTCAGTACTCAGTGTGCTCAGTGCTCAGGGTGCTGGGTGCTCAGAACTCAGGGTGCTGGGTGCTCAGTACTCAGGGTGCTGGGTGCTCAGTACTCAGAGTGCTTGGTGCTCAGTACTCAGGGTGCTGGGTGCTCAGTGCTCAGGGTGCTCGGTGCTCAGTACTCATGTGCTGGGTGCTCATTCTCGGGGTGCTGGGTGCTCAGTACTCAGGATGCTCAGTACGCTGGGTGCTCGGTGCTCAGTACTCAGGGTGCTCGGTGCTCAGTCCTCAGGGTGCTGGGTGCTCAGTGTTTGGGGT
>NW_024543745.1:0-34564 GCF_018167655.1 Microtus oregoni
GTGCTGGGTGCTCAGTGCTCAGGGTGCTGGGTGCTCAGTGCTCGGGGTGCTGGGTGCTCAGTGCTCAGTACTCAGGGTGCTGGGTGCTCAGTACTCGGGGTGCTAGGTGCTCAGTGCTCAGTACTCAGGGTGCTGGGTGCTTAGTGCTCAGGGTGCTGGGTGCTCAGTGCTCGGGGTGCTGGGTGCTCAGTGCTCAGGGTGCTGGGTGCTCAGTGCTCGGGGGTGCTCGGTTCTCAGTACTCAGGGTCCTGGGTGCTCAGTGCTCAGGGTGCTCGATGCTCAGTATGTTGGCTGCTCACTACTCAGGGTGCTGCGTGCTCAGTGCTCAGGGTGCTGGGTGCTCAGTGCTCAGGGTGCTGGGTGCTCAGTGCTCAGGGTGCTGGGTGCTCAGTACTCAGGGTGCTGGGTGCTCAGTGCTCGGGGTGCTGGGGTGCTCAGTGCTCAGGGTGCTGGGTGCTCAGTACTCAGGGTGTTGGTTGCCCAGTACTCGGGGTGCTTTGTGCTCAGTACTCAGGGTGCTGGCTGCTCAGTACTCAGGGTGCTGGGTGCTCTGTACTCGGGTGCTGGGTGCTCAGTGCTCAGGGTGTAGGGTGCTCAGTGCTCGGGGTGCTGGGTGCTCAGTGCTTAGTACTCAGGGTGCTGTGTGCTTAGTACTCGGGGTGCTGGATGCTCAGTGCTCAGTACTCAGGGTGCTGGGTGCTCAGTGCTCAGGGTGCTGGGTGCTCAGTGCTCAGGGTGCTGGGTGCTCAGTGCTCAGGGTGCTGGGTACTCAGTGCTCAGGGTGCTGGGTGCTCAGTACTCAGGGTGCTGGGTGCTCAGTGCTCACGGTGCTGGGTGCTCAGTGCTCGGGGTGCTGGGTGCTCAGTGCTCGGGGTGCTGGGTGCTCAGTGCTCGGCGTGCTCGGTTCTCAGTACTCAGGGTGCTGGGTTCTCAGTGCTCGAGGTGCTCAGTACTCAGGGTGCTGTATGTTCAGTGTTCAGGGTGCTGGGTGCTCAGTACTCAGGGTGCTCGGTGCTTAGTACTCAGGGTGCTGGGTGCTCAGTACTCCTGGTGCTGGGTGCTCAGTGCTCGGGGTGCTCGGTGCTCAGTACTCAGTGCTCAGGGTGCTCAGTGCTCAGTGCTCAGGGTGCTGGGTGTTCAGTACTCAGGGTGCTGGGTGCTCAGTACTCAGGGGGCTGGGTGCTCAGTACTCTGGGTGCTCGGTGCTCAGTGCTCAGGGTGCTGGGTGCTCAGTATTCAGGGTGCTGGGTGCTCAGTACTCAGGGTGCTGGGTGCTCAGTGCTCAGGGTGCTGGGTACTCAGTGCTCAGGGTGCTCGGTGCTCAGTACTCGGGGTGCTGGGTGCTCATTCTCGGGGTGCTGGGTGCTCAGTGCTCAGGGTGCTGGGTGCTCAGTACTCAGGGTGCTGGGTGCTCAGTGCTCAGGGTGCTGGGTGCTCAGTACTCAGGGTGCTGGGTGCTCAGTGCTCAGGGTGCTGGGTGCTCAGTACTCAGGGTGCTGGGTGCTCAGTGCTCAGGGTGCTGGGTGCTCAGTACTCAGGGTGCTGGGAGCTCAGTGCTCAGGGTGATCGGTGCTCAGTACTCAGGGTGCTCAGTACTCAGGGTACTGGGTGCTCAGTGCTCGGGGTGCTGGGAGCTCAGTACTCAGGGTGCTGGGTACTCAGTGCTCGGGGTGCTGGGTGCTCAGTGCTCAGGGTGATCGGTGCTCAGTACTCAGGGTGCTGGGTGCTCAGTGCTCAGGGTGCTGGGTGTTCAGTCCACAGGGTGCTCAGTGCTCAGGGTGCTGGGTGCTCAGTGCTCGGGGGTGCTGGGTGTTCAGTGCTCGGGGTGCTGGGTGCTCAGTGCTCAGGGTGCTGGGTGCTCAGTGCTCAGTGCTCAGGGTGCTGGTTGCTCAGTACTCAGGGTGCAGGGTGCTCAGTACTCAGGGTGCTGGGTGCTCAGTGCTCAGGGTGCTAGGTGCTCAGAACTCAGGGTGCTGGGTGATCAGTGCTCGGGGTGCTGGGTGCTCAGTGCTCTGGGTGCTGGGTGCTCAGTGCTCAGGGTGCTGGGTGCTCAGTACTCAGGGTGCTGGGTGCTCAGTGCTCAGGGTGCTCGGTGCCCAGTACTCAAGGTGCTGGGTGCTCAGTGCTCAGTGTGCTGGGTGCTCAGTGCTCAGGGTGCTCAGTGCTCAGGGTGCTGGGTGTTCAGTACTCAGGGTGCTGGGTGCTCAGTACTCAGGGTGCTGGGTGCTCAGTACTCAGGGTGCTGGGTGCTCAGTGCTCGGGGTGCTCGGTGCTCAGTACTCAGGGTGCTGGGTGCTCAGTACTCAGGGTGCTGGGTGCTCAGTGCTCAGGGTTCTGGGTGCTCAGTGCTCGGGGTGATCGGTGCTCAGTACTCAGGGTGCTGGGTGCTCAGTGCTCGGGGTGCTCGGAGCTCAGTACTCAGGGTGCTGGGTGCTCAGTGCTCGGGGGTGATCGGTGCTCAGTACTCAGGGTGCTGGGTGCTCAGCGCTCGGGGTGCTCGGTGCTCAGTACGTTGGGTGCTCACTACTCAGGGTGCTGGGTGCTCAGTGCTCAGGGTGCTGGGTGCTCAGTGCTCAGGGTGCTGGGTGCTCAGTGCTCAGGGTGCTGGGTGCTCAGTACTCAGGGTGCTGGGTGCTCAGTGCTCGGGGTGCTGGGTGCTCAGTGCTCAGGGTGCTGGGTGCTCAGTACTCAGGGTGCTGGGTGCTCAGTACTCGGGGTGCTGGGTGCTCAGTACTCGGGGTGCTGGGTGCTCAGTACTCATGCTGCTGGGTGCTCTGTACTCGGGAGCTGGGTGCTCAGTGCTCAGGGTGCTGGGTGCTCAGTGCTCGGTGTGCTGGGTGCTCAGTGCTCAGTAATCAGGGTGCTGGGTGCTCAGTGCTCAGTACTCAGGGTGCTGGGTGCTCAGTGCTCAGGGTGCTGTGTGCTCAGTGCTCAGGGTGCTGGGTGCTCAGTGCTCAGGGTGCTGGGTGCTCAGTGCTCAGGGTGCTCGGTGCTTAGTACTCAGGGTGCTCGTTGCTCGGGATGCTGGGTGCTCAGTGCTCAGGTTGCTGGGTGCTCAGTGCTCGGGGTGCTGGGTGCTCAGTACTCGGGGTGCTCGGTGCTCAGTTCTCAGGGTGCTGGGTGCTCAGTGCTCGGGGTGCTGGGTGCTCAGTACTCAGGGTGCTGGGTGCTCGGTGCTCAGTACGCTGGGTGCCCCGTACTCAGGGTGCTGGCTGCTCAGTACACAGGGTGCTCGGTGCTCAGTACTCAGGGTGCTGGGTGCTCAGTGATCGGGGTGCTGGGTGCTCATTACTCAGGGTGCTGGGTGCTCAGTACTCGGTGTGCTCAGTGCTTGTGGTGCTGGGTGCTCAGTACTCAGGGTGCTCAGTGCTTGGGGTGTTGGGTGCTCAGTACTCAGGGTGCTGGGTGCTCAATGCTCAGGGTGCTGGGTGCTCAGTACTCAGGGTGCTGGGTGCTCAGTACTCAGGGTGCTGGGTGCTCAGTGCTCGGGGTGCGGGGTGCTTAGTGCTCGGGGTGCTGGGTGCTCAGTGCTCGGGGTGCTGGGTGCTCAGTGCTCGGGGTTCTGGGTCATCAGTGCTCGGGGCGACGGGTGCTCAGTGCTCGGGGTGCTGGGTGCTCAGTACTCAGGGTGCTCAGTACTCAGGCTGCTGGGTGCTCAGTGCTCAGGGTGCTGGGTGCTCAGTGCTCGGGGTGCTGGGTGCTCAGTGCTCGGGGTGCTGGGTGCTCAGTGCTCGGGGTGCTGGGTGCTCAGTACTCAGGGTGCTGGGTGCTCAGTGCTCGGGGTGCTGGGTGCTCAGTACTCAGGGTGCTGGGTGCTCGGTGCTCAGTACGCTGGGTGCTCAGTACTCAGGGTGCTGGCTGCTCAGTACACAGGGTGCTGGGTGCTCAGTGCTCGGGGTGCTGGGTGCTCAGTGCTCGGGGTGCTGGGTGCTCAGTACTCAGGGTGCTCATTGCTCAGGGTGATGGGTGCTCAGTACTCAGGGTGCTGGGTGCTCAGTACACACGGTGCTCAGTGCTCAGTACTCAGGGTGCTCAGTGCTCAGTACTCAGAGTGCTCAGTGCTCAGCGTGCTGGGTGCTCAGTGCTCGGGGTGCTGGGTGCTCAGTGCTCAGGGTGCTGGGTGCTCAGTACTCAGGGTGCTCAGTACTCAGGCTGCTGGGTGCTCAGTGCTCAGGGTGCTGGGTGCTCAGTGCTAAGTGTGCTGGGTGCTCAGTACTCAGGGTGTTGGGTGCTCGGTGCTCAGTACACAGGGTGCTGAGTGCTCAGTGCTCGGGGTGTTGGGTGCTCAGTGCTCAGGGTGCTGGGTGCTCAGTACACAGGGTGCTGAGTGCTCAGTGCTCGGGGTGTTGGGTGCTCAGTGCTCGGGGTGCTGGGTGCTCAGTGCTCAGGGTGCTGGGTGCTCAGTACTCAGGGTGCTCAGTACTCAGGCTGCTGGGTGCTCAGTGCTCGGGGTGCTGGGTGCTCAGTGCTCGGGGTGCTGGGTGCTCAGTGCTAGGTGTGCTGGGTGCTCAGTACTCGGGTTGCTCGGTGCTCAGTACTCAGGGTGCTGGGTGCTCAGTGCTCAGGGTGCTGGGTGCTCAGTACTCAGGGTGCTGGGTGCTCGGTGCTCAGTAAGCTGGGTGCTCAGTACTCAGGGTGCTGGCTGCTCAGTACTCAGGGTGCTCGGTGCTCAGTACTCAGGGTGCTGGGTGCTCAGTGCTCGGGGTGCTGGGTGCTCATTACTCAGGGTGCTGGGTGCTCAGTACTCAAGGTGCTCAGTGCTTGGGGTGCTGGGTGCTCAGTACTCAGGGTGCTCAGTGCTTGGGGTATTGGGTGCTCAGTACTCAGGGTGCTGTGTGCTCAGTGCTCAGGGTGCTGGGTGCTCAGTACTCAGGGTGCTGGGTCCTCAGTGCTCAGGGTGCTGGGTGCTCAGTGCTCAGGGTGCTGGGTGCTCAGTGCTCGGGGTGCTGGGTGCTCAGTGCTCGGGGTGCTGGGTGCTCAGTGCACGGGGTGCTCGGTGCTCAGTGCTCGGGGTGCTGGGTGCTCAGTACTCGGGGTGCTCAGTGCTCAGTACTCAGAGTGCTGGGTGCTCAGTGCTCAGGGGGCTGGGTGCTCAGTGCTCGGGGTGCTGGCTGCTCGGTGCTCAGGTTGCTGGGTGCTCAGAACTCGGGGTGCTGGGTGCTCAGTACTCGGGGTGCTGGGTGCTCAGTACTCAGGGTGCTGGGTGCTCGGTGCTCAGGGTGCTGGGTCCTCAGTGCTCAGGGTGCTGGGTGCTCAGTGCTCAGGGTGCTCGGTGCTTAGTACTCAGGGTGCTCGTTGCTCAGGGTGCTGGGTGCTCAGTGCTCGGGCTGCTGGGTGCTCAGTGCTCGGGTTGCTGGGTGCTCTGTACTCGGGGTGCTCGGTGCTCAGTACTCAGGGTGCTGGGTTCTCAGTGCTCGGGGTGCTGGGTGCTCAGTACTCAGGGTGCTGGGTGCTCGGTGCTCAGTACGCTGGGTGCTCAGTACTCAGTGTGCTGGCTGCTCAGTACACAGGGTGCTCGGTGCTCAGTACTCAGGGTGCTGGGTGCTCAGTGCTCGGGGTGCTGTGTGCTCATTACTCAGGGTGCTGGGTGCTCAGTACTCAGTGTGCTCAGTGCTTGGGGTGCTGGTTTCTCAGTACTCAGGGTGCTCAGTGCTTGGGGTGTTGGGTGCTCAGTACTCAGGGTGCTGGGTGCTCAATGCTCAGGGTGCTGGGTGCTCAGTACTCAGGGTGCTGGGTGCTAAGTACTCAGGGTGCTGGGTGCTCAGTGCTCGGGGTGCTGGGTGCTTAGTGCTCGGGGTGCTGGGTGCTCAGTGCTCGGGGTGCTGGGTGCTCAGTACTCGGGGTGCTGGGTGCTCAGTACTCAGGTTACTGGGTGCTCGGTGCTCAGGGTGCTGGGTCCTCAGTGCTCAGGGTGCTGGGTGCTCAGTGCTCAGGGTGCTCGGTGCTTAGTACTCAGGGTGCTCGTTGCTCAGGGTGCTGGGTGCTCAGTGCTCGGGCTGCTGGGTGCTCAGTGCTCGGGTTGCTGGGTGCTCAGTACTCGGGGTGCTCGGTGCTCAGTACTCAGGGTGCTGGGTGCTCAGTGCTCGGGGTGCTGGGTGCTCAGTACTCAGGGTGCTGGGTGCTCGGTGCTCAGTAAGCTGGGTGCTCAGAACTCAGTGTGCTGGCTGCTCAGTACACAGGGTGCTCGGTGCTCAGTACTCAGGGTGCTGGGTGCTCAGTGCTCGGGGTGCTGTGTGCTCATTACTCAGGGTGCTGGGTGCTCAGTACTCAGTGTGCTCAGTGCTTGGGGTGCTGGGTGCTCAGTACTCAGGGTGCTCAGTGCTTGGGGTGTTGGGTGCTCAGTACTCAGGGTGCTGGGTGCTCAATGCTCAGGGTGCTGGGTGCTCAGTACTCAGGGTGCTGGGTGCTAAGTACTCAGGGTGCTGGGTGCTCAGTGCTCGGGGTGCTGGGTGCTTAGGGCTCGGGTTGCTGGGTGCTCAGTGCTCGGGGTGCTGGGTGCTCAGTGCTCGGGGCGCTGGGTGCTCAGTGCTCGGGGCTCTGGGTGCTCAGTGCTCGGGGTGCTGGGTGCTCAGTGCTCGGGGTGCTCGGTGCTCAGTACTCAGGGTGCTGGGTGCTCAGTGCTCAGGGTGCTCGGTGCTCAGTACGTTGGGTGCTCACTACTCAGGGTGCTGGGTGCTCAGTGCTCAGGGTGCTGGGTGCTCAGTGCTCCGGGTGCTAGGTGCTTAGTGCTCGGGGTGCTGGGTGCTCAGTGCTCGGGGTGCTGGGTGCTCAGTGCTCGGGGTGCTCGGTGCTCAGTGCTCGGGGTGCTGGGTGCTCAGTACTCGGGGTGCTCAGTGCTCAGTACCCGGGGTGCTGGGTGCTCAGTGCTCAGGGTGCTGGGTGCTCAGTGCTCGGGGTGCTGGCTGCTCGGTGCTCAGGTTGCTGGGTGCTCAGTACTCGGGGTGCTGGGTGCTCAGTACTCGGGGTGCTGGGTGCTCATTGCTCGGGGTGCTCGGTGCTCAGTACTCAGGGTGCTGGGTGCTCAGTGCTCGGGGTGCTCAGTACTCAGGGTGCTGCGTGTTCAGTGCTCAGGGTGCTGGGTGCTCAGTGCTCAGGGTGCTGTGTGCTCAGTGCTCGGGGTGCTGGGTGCTCAGTACTCGGGGTGCTGGGTGCTCTGTACTCAGGGAGCTGGGTGCTCGGTGCTCAGGGTGCTGGGTCCTCAGTGCTCAGGGTGCTGGGTGCTCAGTGCTCAGGGTGCTCGGTGCTTAGTACTCAGGGTGCTCGTTGCTCGGGATGCTGGGTGCTCAGTGCTCAGGTTGCTGGGTGCTCAGTGCTCGGGGTGCTGGGTGCTCAGTACTCGGGGTGCTCGGTGCTCAGTTCTCAGGGTGCTGGGTGCTCAGTGCTCAGGGTGCTGGGTGCTCAGTACTCAGGTTGCTGGGTGCTCGGTGCTCAGTACGCTGGGTGCCCAGTACTCAGGGTGCTGGCTGCTCAGTACACAGGGTGCTCGGTGCTCAGTACTCAGGGTGCTGGGTGCTCAGTGATCGGGGTGCTGGGTGCTCATTACTCAGGGTGCTGGGTGCTCAGTACTCAGTGTGCTCAGTGCTTGTGGTGCTGGGTGTTCAGTACTCAGGGTGCTCGGTGCTCAGTACTCAGGGTGCTGGGTGCTCAGTGCTTGGGGTGCTGGTTTCTCAGTACTCAGGGTGCTCAGTGCTTGGGGTGTTGGGTGCTCAGTACTCAGGGTGCTGGGTGCTCAATGCTCAGGGTGCTGGGTGCTCAGTACTCAGGGTGCTGGGTGCTAAGTACTCAGGGTGCTGGGTGCTCAGTGCTCAGGGTGCTCGGTGCCCAGTACTCAAGGTGCTGGGTGCTCAGTGCTCAGTGTGCTGGGTGCTCAGTGCTCAGGGTGCTCAGTGCTCAGGGTGCTGGGTGTTCAGTACTCAGGGTGCTGGGTGCTCAGTACTCAGGGTGCTGGGTGCTCAGTACTCAGGGTGCTGGGTGCTCAGTGCTCGGGGTGCTCGGTGCTCAGTACTCAGGGTGCTGGGTGCTCAGTACTCAGGGTGCTGGGTGCTCAGTGCTCAGGGTTCTGGGTGCTCAGTGCTCGGGGTGATCGGTGCTCAGTACTCAGGGTGCTGGGTGCTCAGTGCTCGGGGTGCTCGGAGCTCAGTACTCAGGGTGCTGGGTGCTCAGTGCTCGGGGTGATCGGTGCTCAGTACTCAGGGTGCTGGGTGCTCAGCGCTCGGGGTGCTCGGTGCTCAGTACGTTGGGTGCTCACTACTCAGGGTGCTGGGTGCTCAGTGCTCAGGGTGCTGGGTGCTCAGTGCTCAGGGTGCTGGGTGCTCAGTGCTCAGGGTGCTGGGTGCTCAGTACTCAGGGTGCTGGGTGCTCAGTGCTCGGGGTGCTGGGTGCTCAGTGCTCAGGGTGCTGGGTGCTCAGTACTCAGGGTGCTGGGTGCTCAGTACTCGGGGTGCTGGGTGCTCAGTACTCGGGGTGCTGGGTGCTCAGTACTCATGCTGCTGGGTGCTCTGTACTCGGGAGCTGGGTGCTCAGTGCTCAGGGTGCTGGGTGCTCAGT
Organism: Microtus oregoni; assembly: GCF_018167655.1. NCBI lineage: Eukaryota > Metazoa > Chordata > Mammalia > Rodentia > Cricetidae > Microtus > Microtus oregoni. The sequence continues at coordinate 8,548 of NW_024543745.1, forward strand.
GCTCGGTGTGCTGGGTGCTCAGTGCTCAGTAATCAGGGTGCTGGGTGCTCAGTGCTCAGTACTCAGGGTGCTGGGTGCTCAGTGCTCAGGGTGCTGTGTGCTCAGTGCTCAGGGTGCTGGGTGCTCAGTGCTCAGGGTGCTGGGTGCTCAGTGCTCAGGGTGCTCGGTGCTTAGTACTCAGGGTGCTCGTTGCTCGGGATGCTGGGTGCTCAGTGCTCAGGTTGCTGGGTGCTCAGTGCTCGGGGTGCTGGGTGCTCAGTACTCGGGGTGCTCGGTGCTCAGTTCTCAGGGTGCTGGGTGCTCAGTGCTCGGGGTGCTGGGTGCTCAGTACTCAGGGTGCTGGGTGCTCGGTGCTCAGTACGCTGGGTGCCCCGTACTCAGGGTGCTGGCTGCTCAGTACACAGGGTGCTCGGTGCTCAGTACTCAGGGTGCTGGGTGCTCAGTGATCGGGGTGCTGGGTGCTCATTACTCAGGGTGCTGGGTGCTCAGTACTCGGTGTGCTCAGTGCTTGTGGTGCTGGGTGCTCAGTACTCAGGGTGCTCAGTGCTTGGGGTGTTGGGTGCTCAGTACTCAGGGTGCTGGGTGCTCAATGCTCAGGGTGCTGGGTGCTCAGTACTCAGGGTGCTGGGTGCTCAGTACTCAGGGTGCTGGGTGCTCAGTGCTCGGGGTGCGGGGTGCTTAGTGCTCGGGGTGCTGGGTGCTCAGTGCTCGGGGTGCTGGGTGCTCAGTGCTCGGGGTTCTGGGTCATCAGTGCTCGGGGCGACGGGTGCTCAGTGCTCGGGGTGCTGGGTGCTCAGTACTCAGGGTGCTCAGTACTCAGGCTGCTGGGTGCTCAGTGCTCAGGGTGCTGGGTGCTCAGTGCTCGGGGTGCTGGGTGCTCAGTGCTCGGGGTGCTGGCTGCTCAGTGCTCGGGGTGCTGGGTGCTCAGTACTCAGGGTGCTGGGTGCTCAGTGCTCGGGGTGCTGGGTGCTCAGTACTCAGGGTGCTGGGTGCTCGGTGCTCAGTACGCTGGGTGCTCAGTACTCAGGGTGCTGGCTGCTCAGTACACAGGGTGCTGGGTGCTCAGTGCTCGGGGTGCTGGGTGCTCAGTGCTAGGGGTGCTGGGTGCTCAGTACTCAGGGTGCTCATTGCTCAGGGTGATGGGTGCTCAGTACTCAGGGTGCTGGGTGCTCAGTACACACGGTGCTCAGTGCTCAGTACTCAGGGTGCTCAGTGCTCAGTACTCAGAGTGCTCAGTGCTCAGCGTGCTGGGTGCTCAGTGCTCGGGGTGCTGGGTGCTCAGTGCTCAGGGTGCTGGGTGCTCAGTACTCAGGGTGCTCAGTACTCAGGCTGCTGGGTGATTAGTGCTCAGGGTGCTGGGTGCTCAGTGCTAAGGGTGCTGGGTGCTCAGTACTCAGGGTGTTGGGTGCTCGGTGCTCAGTACACAGGGTGCTGAGTGCTCAGTGCTCGGGGTGTTGGGTGCTCAGTGCTCAGGGTGCTGGGTGCTCAGTACACAGGGTGCTGAGTGCTCAGTGCTCGGGGTGTTGGGTGCTCAGTGCTCGGGGTGCTGGGTGCTCAGTGCTCAGGGTGCTGGGTGCTCAGTACTCAGGGTGCTCAGTACTCAGGCTGCTGGGTGCTCAGTGCTCGGGGTGCTGGGTGCTCAGTGCTCGGGGTGCTGGGTGCTCAGTGCTAGGTGTGCTGGGTGCTCAGTACTCGGGTTGCTCGGTGCTCAGTACTCAGGGTGCTGGGTGCTCAGTGCTCAGGGTGCTGGGTGCTCAGTACTCAGGGTGCTGGGTGCTCGGTGCTCAGTAAGCTGGGTGCTCAGTACTCAGGGTGCTGGCTGCTCAGTACTCAGGGTGCTCGGTGCTCAGTACTCAGGGTGCTGGGTCCTCAGTGCTCAGGGTGCTGGGTGCTCAGTGCTCAGGGTGCTCGGTGCTTAGTACTCAGGGTGCTCGTTGCTCAGGGTGCTGGGTGCTCAGTGCTCGGGCTGCTGGGTGCTCAGTGCTCGGGTTGCTGGGTGCTCAGTACTCGGGGTGCTCGGTGCTCAGTACTCAGGGTGCTGGGTTCTCAGTGCTCGGGGTGCTGGGTGCTCAGTACTCAGGGTGCTGGGTGCTCGGTGCTCAGTACGCTGGGTGCTCAGTACTCAGTGTGCTGGCTGCTCAGTACACAGGGTGCTCGGTGCTCAGTACTCAGGGTGCTGGGTGCTCAGTGCTCGGGGTGCTGTGTGCTCATTACTCAGGGTGCTGGGTGCTCAGTACTCAGTGTGCTCAGTGCTTGGGGTGCTGGTTTCTCAGTACTCAGGGTGCTCAGTGCTTGGGGTGTTGGGTGCTCAGTACTCAGGGTGCTGGGTGCTCAATGCTCAGGGTGCTGGGTGCTCAGTACTCAGGGTGCTGGGTGCTAAGTACTCAGGGTGCTGGGTGCTCAGTGCTCGGGGTGCTGGGTGCTTAGTGCTCGGGGTGCTGGGTGCTCAGTGCTCGGGGTGCTGGGTGCTCAGTACTCGGGGTGCTGGGTGCTCAGTACTCAGGGTACTGGGTGCTCGGTGCTCAGGGTGCTGGGTCCTCAGTGCTCAGGGTGCTGGGTGCTCAGTGCTCAGGGTGCTCGGTGCTTAGTACTCAGGGTGCTCGTTGCTCAGGGTGCTGGGTGCTCAGTGCTCGGGCTGCTGGGTGCTCAGTGCTCGGGTTGCTGGGTGCTCAGTACTCGGGGTGCTCGGTGCTCAGTACTCAGGGTGCTGGGTGCTCAGTGCTCGGGGTGCTGGGTGCTCAGTACTCAGGGTGCTGGGTGCTCGGTGCTCAGTAAGCTGGGTGCTCAGAACTCAGTGTGCTGGCTGCTCAGTACACAGGGTGCTCGGTGCTCAGTACTCAGGGTGCTGGGTGCTCAGTGCTCGGGGTGCTCGGTGCTCAGTACTCAGGGTGCTGGGTGCTCAGTGCTCAGGGTGCTCGGTGCTCAGTACGTTGGGTGCTCACTACTCAGGGTGCTGGGTGCTCAGTGCTCAGGGTGCTGGGTGCTCAGTGCTCCGGGTGCTAGGTGCTTAGTGCTCGGGGTGCTGGGTTCTCAGTGCTCGGGGTGCTGGGTGCTCAGTGCTCGGGGTGCTCGGTGCTCAGTGCTCGGGGTGCTGGGTGCTCAGTACTCGGGGTGCTCAGTGCTCAGTACCCGGGGTGCTGGGTGTTCAGTGCTCAGGGTGCTGGGTGCTCAGTGCTCGGGGTGCTGGCTGCTCGGTGCTCAGGTTGCTGGGTGCTCAGTACTCGGGGTGCTGGGTGCTCAGTACTCGGGGTGCTGGGTGCTCATTGCTCGGGGTGCTCGGTGCTCAGTACTCAGGGTGCTGGGTGCTCAGTGCTCGGGGTGCTGTGTGCTCAGTGCTCGGGGTGCTGGGTGCTCAGTACTCGGGGTGCTGGGTGCTCTGTACTCAGGGAGCTGGGTGCTCGGTGCTCAGGGTGCTGGGTCCTCAGTGCTCAGGGTGCTGGGTGCTCAGTGCTCAGGGTGCTCGGTGCTTAGTACTCAGGGTGCTCGTTGCTCGGGATGCTGGGTGCTCAGTGCTCAGGTTGCTGGGTGCTCAGTGCTCGGGGTGCTGGGTGCTCAGTACTCGGGGTGCTCGGTGCTCAGTTCTCAGGGTGCTGGGTGCTCAGTGCTCAGGGTGCTGGGTGCTCAGTACTCAGGTTGCTGGGTGCTCGGTGCTCAGTACGCTGGGTGCCCAGTACTCAGGGTGCTGGCTGCTCAGTACACAGGGTGCTCGGTGCTCAGTACTCAGGGTGCTGGGTGCTCAGTGATCGGGGTGCTGGGTGCTCATTACTCAGGGTGCTGGGTGCTCAGTACTCAGTGTGCTCAGTGCTTGTGGTGCTGGGTGTTCAGTACTCAGGGTGCTCGGTGCTCAGTACTCAGGGTGCTGGGTGCTCAGTGCTTGGGGTGCTGGTTTCTCAGTACTCAGGGTGCTCAGTGCTTGGGGTGTTGGGTGCTCAGTACTCAGGGTGCTGGGTGCTCAATGCTCAGGGTGCTGGGTGCTCAGTACTCAGGGTGCTGGGTGCTAAGTACTCAGGGTGCTGGGTGCTCAGTGCTCGGGGTGCTGGGTGCTTAGTGCTCGGGGTGCTGGGTGCTCAGTGCTCGGGGTGCTGGGTGCTCAGTACTCGGGGTGCTGGGTGCTCAGTACTCAGGGTACTGGGTGCTCGGTGCTCAGGGTGCTGGGTCCTCAGTGCTCAGGGTGCTGGGTGCTCAGTGCTCAGGGTGCTCGGTGCTTAGTACTCAGGGTGCTCGTTGCTCAGGGTGCTGGGTGCTCAGTGCTCGGGCTGCTGGGTGCTCAGTGCTCGGGTTGCTGGGTGCTCAGTACTCGGGGTGCTCGGTGCTCAGTACTCAGGGTGCTGGGTGCTCAGTGCTCGGGGTGCTGGGTGCTCAGTACTCAGGGTGCTGGGTGCTCGGTGCTCAGTAAGCTGGGTGCTCAGAACTCAGTGTGCTGGCTGCTCAGTACACAGGGTGCTCGGTGCTCAGTACTCAGGGTGCTGGGTGCTCAGTGCTCGGGGTGCTGTGTGCTCATTACTCAGGGTGCTGGGTGCTCAGTACTCAGTGTGCTCAGTGCTTGGGGTGCTGGGTGCTCAGTACTCAGGGTGCTCAGTGCTTGGGGTGTTGGGTGCTCAGTACTCAGGCTGCTGGGTGCTCAATGCTCAGGGTGCTGGGTGCTCAGTACTCAGGGTGCTGGGTGCTAAGTACTCAGGGTGCTGGGTGCTCAGTGCTCGGGGTGCTGGGTGCTTAGGGCTCGGGTTGCTGGGTGCTCAGTGCTCGGGGTGCTGGGTGCTCAGTGCTCGGGGTGCTGGGTGCTCAGTGCTCGGGGCGCTGGGCGCTCAGTGCTCGGGGCGCTGGGTGCTCAGTGCTCGGGGTGCTCGGAGCTCAGTACTCAGGGTGCTGGGTGCTCAGTGCTCGGGGTGCTCGGTGCTCAGTACTCAGGGTGCTGGGTGCTCAGTGCTCAGGGTGCTCGGTGCTCAGTACGTTGGGTGCTCACTACTCAGGGTGCTGGGTGCTCAGTGCTCAGGGTGCTGGGTGCTCAGTGCTCCGGGTGCTAGGTGCTTAGTGCTCGGGGTGCTGGGTGCTCAGTGCTCGGGGTGCTGGGTGCTCAGTGCTCGGGGTGCTCGGTTCTCAGTGCTCGGGGTACTGGGTGCTCAGTACTTGGGGTGCTCAGTGCTCAGTACCCGGGGTGCTGGGTGCTCAGTGCTCAGGGTGCTGGGTGCTCAGTGCTCGGGGTGCTGGCTGCTCGGTGCTCAGGTTGCTGGGTGCTCAGTACTCGGGGTGCTGGGTGCTCAGTACTCGGGGTGCTGGGTGCTCATTGCTCGGGGTGCTCGGTGCTCAGTACTCAGGGTGCTGGGTGCTCAGTGCTCGGGGTGCTCAGTACTCAGGGTGCTGTGTGTTCAGTGCTCAGGGTGCTGGGTGCTCAGTGCTCAGGGTGCTGTGTGCTCATTGCTCGGGGTGCTGGGTGCTCAGTACTCGGGGTGCTGGGTGCTCTGTACTCAGGGAGCTGGGTGCTCGGTGCTCAGGGTGCTGGGTCCTCAGTGCTCAGGGTGCTGGGTGCTCAGTGCTCAGGGTGCTCGGTGCTTAGTACTCAGGGTGCTCGTTGCTCGGGATGCTGGGTGCTCAGTGCTCAGGTTGCTGGGTGCTCAGTGCTCGGGGTGCTGGGTTCTCAGTACTCGGGGTGCTCGGTGCTCAGTTCTCAGGTTGCTGGGTGCTCAGTGCTCAGGGTGCTGGGTGCTCAGTACTCAGGTTGCTGGGTGCTCGGTGCTCAGTACGCTGGGTGCCCAGTACTCAGGGTGCTGGCTGCTCAGTACACAGGGTGCTCGGTGCTCAGTACTCAGGGTGCTGGGTGCTCAGTGATCGGGGTGCTGGGTGCTCATTACTCAGGGTGCTGGGTGCTCAGTACTCAGTGTGCTCAGTGCTTGTGGTGCTGGGTGTTCAGTACTCAGGGTGCTCGGTGCTCAGTACTCAGGGTGCTGGGTGCTCAGTGCTCGGGGTGCTGCGTGCTCAGTGCTCAGTACTCAGGGTCCTGGGTGCTCAGTACTCAGGGTGCTGTGTGCTCAGTGCTCAGGGTGCTCCGTGCTCAGTGCTCAGGGTGCTGGGTGCTCAGTGCTCAGGGTGCTGGGTGCTCAGTACTCAGGGTGCTGGGTGCTCAGTGCTCGGGGTGCTGGGTGCTCAGTGCTCAGGGTGCTGGGTGCTCAGTACTCAGGGTGTTGTGTCCTCAGTACTCGGGGTGCTGGGTGCTCAGTACTCAGGGTGCTGGTTGCTTAGTACTCGGGTGCTGGGTGCTCAGTGCTCAGGGTGCTGGGTGCTCAGTGCTCGGGGTGCTGGGTGCTCAGTGCTCAGTACTCAGGGTGCTGGGTGCTCAGTACTCGGGGTGCTAGGTGCTCAGTGCTCAGTACTCAGGGTGCTGGGTGCTTAGTGCTCAGGGTGCTGGGTGCTCAGTGCTCGGGGTGCTGGGTGCTCAGTGCTCGGGGTGCTGGGTGCTCAGTGCTCGGGGTGCTCGGTTCTCAGTACTCAGGGTGCTGGGTGCTCAGTGCTCAGGGTGCTCGATGCTCAGTATGTTGGGTGCTCACTACTCAGGGTGCTGCGTGCTCAGTGCTCAGGGTGCTGGGTGCTCAGTGCTCAGGGTGCTGGGTACTCAGTGCTCAGGGTGCTGGGTGCTCAGTACTCAGGGTGCTGGGTGCTCAGTGCTCGGGGTGCTGGGTGCTCAGTGCTCAGGGTGCTGGGTGCTCAGTACTCAGGGTGTTGGTTGCCCAGTACTCGGGGTGCTTTGTGCTCAGTACTCAGGTTGCTGGCTGCTCAGTACTCAGGGTGCTGGGTGCTCTGTACTCGGGTGCTGGGTGCTCAGTGCTCAGGGTGCAGGGTGCTCAGTGCTCGGGGTGCTGGGTGCTCAGTGCTTAGTACTCAGGGTGCTGGGTGCTTAGTACTCGGGGTGCTGGATGCTCAGTGCTCAGTACTCAGGGTGCTGGGTGCTCAGTGCTCAGGGTGCTGGGTGCTCAGTGCTCAGGGTGCTGGGTGCTCAGTGCTCAGGGTGCTGGGTACTCAGTGCTCAGGGTGCTGGGTGCTCAGTACTCAGGGTGCTGGGTGCTCAGTGCTCACGGTGCTGGGTGCTCAGTGCTCGGGGTGCTGGGTGCTCAGTGCTCGGGGTGCTGGGTGCTCAGTGCTCGGGGTGCTCGGTGCTCAGTACTCAGGGTGCTGGGTGCTCAGTGCTCGAGGTGCTCAGTACTCAGGGTGCTGTATGTTCAGTGTTCAGGGTGCTGGGTGCTCAGTACTCAGGGTGCTCGGTGCTTAGTACTCAGGGTGCTGGGTGCTCAGTACTCCTGGTGCTGGGTGCTCAGTGCTCGGGGTGCTCGGTGCTCAGTACTCAGTGCTCAGGGTGCTCAGTGCTCAGTGCTCAGGGTGCTGGGTGTTCAGTACTCAGGGTGCTGGGTGCTCAGTACTCAGGGTGCTGGGTGCTCAGTACTCGGGGTGCTCGGTGCTCATTGCTCAGGCTGCTGGGTGCTCAGTACTCAGGGTGCTGGGTGCTCAGTACTCAGGGTGCTGGGTGCACAATACTCAGTGCTCGGGGTCCTTGGTGCTGAGTGCTCAGTGTACTGGGTGCTCAGTACTCGGGGTGCTGGGTGCTCTGTACTCAGGGAGCTGGGTGCTCGGTGCTCAGGGTGCTGGGTCCTCAGTGCTCAGGGTGCTGGGTGCTCAGGGCTCAGGGTGCTGGGTGCTCAGTACTCAGGGTGCTGAGTGCTCAGTACTCAGGGTGCTGGGTGCACAATACTCAGTGCTCGGGGTCCTTGGTGCTGAGTGCTCAGTGTACTGGGTGCTCAGTACTCGGGGTGCTGGGTGCTCTGTACTCAGGGAGCTGGGTGCTCGGTGCTCAGGGTGCTGGGTCCTCAGTGCTCAGGGTGCTGGGTGCTCAGTGCTCAGGGTGCTCGGTGCTTAGTACTCAGGGTGCTCGTTGCTCGGGATGCTGGGTGCTCAGTGCTCAGGTTGCTGGGTGCTCAGTGCTCGGGGTGCTGGGTGCTCAGTACTCGGGGTGCTCGGTGCTCAGTTCTCAGGTTGCTGGGTGCTCAGTGCTCAGGGTGCTGGGTGCTCAGTACTCAGGTTGCTGGGTGCTCGGTGCTCAGTACGCTGGGTGCCCAGTACTCAGGGTGCTGGCTGCTCAGTACACAGGGTGCTCGGTGCTCAGTACTCAGGGTGCTGGGTGCTCAGTGATCGGGGTGCTGGGTGCTCATTACTCAGGGTGCTGGGTGCTCAGTACTCAGTGTGCTCAGTGCTTGTGGTGCTGGGTGTTCAGTACTCAGGGTGCTCGGTGCTCAGTACTCAGGGTGCTGGGTGCTCAGTGCTCGGGGTGCTGCGTGCTCAGTGCTCAGTACTCAGGGTCCTGGGTGCTCAGTACTCAGGGTGCTGTGTGCTCAGTGCTCAGGGTGCTGGGTGCTCAGTGCTCAGGGTGCTGGGTGCTCAGTGCTCAGGGTGCTGGGTGCTCAGTACTCAGGGAGCTGGGTGCTCAGTGCTCGGGGTGCTGGGTGCTCAGTGCTCAGGGTGCTGGGTGCTCAGTACTCAGGGTGTTGTGTCCTCAGTACTCGGGGTGCTGGGTGCTCAGTACTCAGGGTGCTGGTTGCTTAGTACTCGGGTGCTGGGTGCTCAGTGCTCAGGGTGCTGGGTGCTCAGTGCTCGGGGTGCTGGGTGCTCAGTGCTCAGTACTCAGGGTGCTGGGTGCTCAGTACTCGGGGTGCTAGGTGCTCAGTGCTCAGTACTCAGGGTGCTGGGTGCTTAGTGCTCAGGGTGCTGGGTGCTCAGTGCTCGGGGTGCTGGGTGCTCAGTGCTCGGGGTGCTGGGTGCTCAGTGCTCGGGGTGCTCGGTTCTCAGTACTCAGGGTGCTGGGTGCTCAGTGCTCAGGGTGCTCGATGCTCAGTATGTTGGGTGCTCACTACTCAGGGTGCTGCGTGCTCAGTGCTCAGGGTGCTGGGTGCTCAGTGCTCAGGGTGCTGGGTGCTCAGTGCTCAGGGTGCTGGGTGCTCAGTACTCAGGGTGCTGGGTGCTCAGTGCTCGGGGTGCTGGGTGCTCAGTGCTCAGGGTGCTGGGTGCTCAGTACTCAGGGTGTTGGTTGCCCAGTACTCGGGGTGCTTTGTGCTCAGTACTCAGGTTGCTGGCTGCTCAGTACTCAGGGTGCTGGGTGCTCTGTACTCGGGTGCTGGGTGCTCAGTGCTCAGGGTGCAGGGTGCTCAGTGCTCGGGGTGCTGGGTGCTCAGTGCTTAGTACTCAGGGTGCTGGGTGCTTAGTACTCGGGGTGCTGGATGCTCAGTGCTCAGTACTCAGGGTGCTGGGTGCTCAGTGCTCAGGGTGCTGGGTGCTCAGTGCTCAGGGTGCTGGGTGCTCAGTGCTCAGGGTGCTGGGTACTCAGTGCTCAGGGTGCTGGGTGCTCAGTACTCAGGGTGCTGGGTGCTCAGTGCTCACGGTGCTGGGTGCTCAGTGCTCGGGGTGCTGGGTGCTCAGTGCTCGGGGTGCTGGGTGCTCAGTGCTCGGGGTGCTCGGTGCTCAGTACTCAGGGTGCTGGGTGCTCAGTGCTCGAGGTGCTCAGTACTCAGGGTGCTGTATGTTCAGTGTTCAGGGTGCTGGGTGCTCAGTACTCAGGGTGCTCGGTGCTTAGTACTCAGGGTGCTGGGTGCTCAGTACTCCTGGTGCTGGGTGCTCAGTGCTCGGGGTGCTCGGTGCTCAGTACTCAGTGCTCAGGGTGCTCAGTGCTCAGTGCTCAGGGTGCTGGGTGTTCAGTACTCAGGGTGTTGGGTGCTCAGTACTCAGGGTGCTGGGTGCTCAGTACTCGGGGTGCTCGGTGCTCATTGCTCAGGCTACTGGGTGCTCAGTACTCAGGGTGCTGGGTGCTCAGTGCTCAGGGTGCTGGGTGCTCAGTCCTCAGGGTGCTCAGGGCTCAGGGTGCTGGGTGCTCAGTGCTCGGGGTGCTCGGTGCTCAGTACTCAGGGTGCTGAGTGCTCAGTACTCAGGGTGCTGGGTGCTCAGTACTCATGGTGCTGGGTGCTCAGTGCTCGGGGTGCTGGGTGCTCAGTACTCAGTGTGCTGCGTGCTCAGTACTCAGGGTGCTGGGTGCACAATACTCAGTGCTCGGGGTCCTTGGTGCTGAGTGCTCAGGGTACTGGGTGCTCAGTGCTCTGGGTGCTGGGTGCTCAGTACTCAGGGTGCTGGGTGCTCAGTACTCAGGGTGCTGGGTGCTCAGTGCTCAGGGTGCTGGTTGCTCAGTACTCAGGGTGCTGTGTGCTCAGTACTCAGGGTGCTCGGATGCTCAGTACTCAGGGTGCTGGGTGCTCAGTGCTCAGGGTGCTGGGTACTCAGTACTCAGGGTGCTGGGTGCTCAGTACTCAGGGTGCTGGGTGCTCAGTGCTCAGGGTGCTGGGTGCTCAGTGCTCAGGGTGCTGGGTGCTCAGTACTAAGGGTGCTGGGTGCTCAGTGCTCAGGGTGATCGGTGCTCAGTACTCAGGGTGCTCAGTACTCAGGATGCTGGGTGCTCAGTGCTCAGGGTGCTGGGTGCTCAGTACTCAGGGTGCTGGGTGCTCAGTGCTCGGGGTGCTGGGTGCTCAGTGCTCAGGGTGATCGGTGCTCAGTACTCAGGGTGCTGGGTGCTCAGTGCTCAGGGTGCTGGGTGCTCAGGCCTCAGGGTGCTCAGTGCTCAGGGTGCTGGGTGCTCAGTGCTCGGGGTGCTCGGTGCTCAGTACTCAGGGTGCTGAGTGCTCGGTACTCAGGGTGCTGGGTGCTCAGTACTCATGGTGCTGGGTGCTCAGTACTCAGGGGACTGGGTGTTCAGTGCTCAGGGTGCTGGGTGCTCAGTGCTCAGGGCGCTGGGTGCTCAGTGCTCGGGGTGCTGGGTGCTCAGTGCTCGGGGTGCTGGGAGGTCAGTGCTCAGTGCTCAAGGTGCTGGGTGCTCAGTGCTCAGTGCTCAGGGTGCTGGGTGCTCAGTACTCAGGGTGCTGGGTGCTCAGTACTCAGGGTGCTGGGTGCTCAGTTCTCGGGGTGCTGGGTGCTTAGTGCTCAGGGTGCTGGGTGCTCAGTGCTCAGGGTGCTGGGTGCTCAGTACTCAGGGTGCTGGGTGCTCAGTGCTCAGGGTGCTGGGTGCTCAGTACTCAGGGTGCTGGGTGCTCAGTGCTCAGGGTGCCGGGTGCTCAGTCCTCGGGGTGCTCCGTGCTCAGTGATCACCGTGCTGGGTGCTCAGTACTCAGGGTGCTCGGTGTTCAGTACTCAGGGTTCTCAGTGCTCAGTACTCAGGGTGCTGGGTGCTCAGTGCTCAGGGTGCTGGGTGCTCAGTACTCAGGGTGCTCAGTGCTCAGTACTCGGGGTGCTTGTTGCTCAGCACTCAGGTTGCTCAGTGCTCAGTGCTCGGGGTGCTGGGTGCTCAGTACTCAGGGTGCTCGGTGCTCAGTACTAAGGGTGCTCAGTGCTCAGTACTCAGGTTGCTCAGTGCTCAGTGCTTGGGTTGCTGGGTGCTCAGTACTCAGGGTGCTGGGTGCTCAGTACTCAGGGTGCTGGGTGCTCAGTGCTCAGTACTCAGCGTGCTGGGTGCTCAGTGCTCAGGGTGCTGGGTCCTCAGTGCTCAGGGTGCTGGGTGCTCAGTACTCAGGGTGCTGGGTGCTCAGTGCTCGGGGTGCTGGGTCCTCAGTGCTCAGGGTGCTCAGTGCTCAGTGGTCGGGGTGCTGGGTGCTCAGTGCTCGGGGTGCTGGGTGCTCAGTGCTCAGGGTGCTGGTTGCTCAGTACTCAGTGTGCTCAGTGCTCAGGGTGCTGGGTGCTCAGAACTCAGGGTGCTGGGTGCGCAGTACTCAGGGTGCTGGGTGTTCAGAACTCAGGGTGCTTGATGCTCAGTACTCAGGGTGCTGGGTGCTCATTCTCGGGGTACTGTGTGCTCAGTACTCAGGTTGCTCAGTACTCTGGGTGCTCGGGCCTCAGTGCTCAGGGTGCTGGGTGCTCAGTACTCAGGGTGCTGGGTGCTCAGTGCTCGGGGTGCTGGGTCCTCAGCGCTCAGGGTGCTCAGTGCTCAGTGCTTGGGGTGCTGGGTGCTCAGTACTCAGGGTGCTTGGTGCTCAGTGCTCAGGGTGCTGGCTGCTCAGTGCTCAGGGTGCTGGGTGCTCAGTACTCAGTGCTCAGGATGCTGGGTGCTCAGTGCTCAGGGTGCTGGGTGCTCAGTGCTCAGGGTGGTCAGTGCTCAGTGCTCAGTACTCAGGGTGCTTGGTGCTCAGTACTCAGGGTGCTGGGTGCTCAGTGCTCGGGTTACCCGGTGCTCAGTGCTCGGGTTGCTCGGTGCTCAGTACTCAGGGTGCTGAGTGCTCAGTGCTCAGGGTGCTGGGTGCTCAGTGCTCAGGGTGCTGGGTGCTCAGTGCTCGTGGTGCTGGGTGCTCAGTACTCAGGGTGCTGGGTGCTCAGTGCTCAGGGTGCTGGGTGCTCAGTGCTCGGGGTGCTGGGTGCTCAGTGCTCAGGGTGATCGGTGCTCAGTACTCAGGGTGCTGGGTGCTCAGTGCTCAGGGTGCTGGGTGCTCAGTCCTCAGGGTGCTCAGGGCTCAGGGTGCTGGGTGCTCAGTGCTCGGGGTGCTCGGTCCTCAGTACTCAGGGTGCTGAGTGCTCAGTACTGAGGGTGCTGGGTGCTCAGTACTCATGGTGCTGGGTGCTCAGTGCTCGGCGTGCTGGGTGCTCAGTACTCTGCGTGCTGCGTGCTCAGGACTCAGGGTGCTGGGTGCACAATACCCAGTGCTCGGGGTCCTGGGTGCTGAGTGCTCAGGGTGCTGGGTGCTCAGTGCTCTGGGTGCTGGGTGCTCAGTACTCAGGGTGCTGGGTGCTCAGTACTCAGGGTGCTGGGTGCTCAGTGCTCAGGGTGCTGGGTGCTCAGTACTCAGGGTGCTGTGTGCTCAGTACTCAGGGTGCTCGGATGCTCAGTACTCAGGGTGCTGGGTGCTCAGTGCTCAGGGTGCTGGGTACTCAGTACTCAGGGTGCTGGGTGCTCAGTACTCAGGGTGCTGGGGGCTCAGTGCTCAGGGTGCTGGGTGCTCAGTGCTCAGGGTGCTGGGTGCTCAGTACTCAGGGTGCTGGGTGCTCAGTGCTCAGGGTGATCGGTGCTCAGTACTCAGGGTGCTCAGTACTCAGGATGCTGGGTGCTCAGTGCTCAGGGTGCTGGGTGCTCAGTACTCAGGGTGCTGGGTGCTCAGTGCTCGGGGTGCTGGGTGCTCAGTGCTCAGGGTGATCGGTGCTCAGTACTCAGGGTGCTGGGTGCTCAGTGCTCAGGGTGCTGGGTGCTCAGGCCTCAGGGTGCTCAGTGCTCAGGGTGCTGGGTGCTCAGTACTCAGGGTGCTGGGTGCTCAGTGCTCGGGGTGCTGGGTGCTCAGTGCTCGGGGTGCTGGGTGCTCAGTACTCAGGGTGCTGGGTGCTCAGTGCTCGGGGTGCTGGGTGCTCAGTACTCAGGGTGCTGGGTGCTCGGTGCTCAGTACGCTGGGTGCTCAGTACTCAGGGTGCTGGCTGCTCAGTACACAGGGTGCTCGGTGCTCAGTACTCAGGGTGCTGGGTGCTCAGTGCTCGGGGTGCTGGGTGCTCAGTACTCAGGGTGCTCATTGCTCAGGTTGATGGGTGCTCAGTACTCAGGGTGCTGGGTGCTCAGTACACACGGTGCTCAGTGTTCAGTACTCAGGGTGCTCAGTGCTCAGTACTCAGAGTGCTCAGTGCTCAGCGTGCTGGGTGCTCAGTGCTCGGGGTGCTGGGTGCTCAGTGCTCAGGGTGCTGGGTGCTCAGTACTCAGGGTGCTGGGTGCTCAGTGCTCGGGGTGCTGGGTGCTCAGTGCTCGGGGTGCTGGGTGCTCAGTGCTCAGGGTGATCGGTGCTCAGTACTCAGGGTGCTGGGTGCTCAGTGCTCAGGGTGCTGGGTGCTCAGTACTCATGGTGCTGGGTGCTCAGTGCTCGGGGTGCTGGGTGCTCAGTACTCAGCGTGCTGCGTGCTCAGTACTCAGGGTGCTGGGTGCACAATACTCAGTGCTCGGGGTCCTGGGTGCTGAGTGCTCAGGGTGCTGGGTGCTCAGTGCTCTGGGTGCTGGGTGCTCAGTACTCAGGGTGCTGGGTGCTCAGTACTCAGGGTGCTGGGTGCTCAGTGCTCAGGGTGCTGGGTGCTCAGTACTCAGGGTGCTGTGTGCTCAGTACTCAGGGTGCTCGGATGCTCAGTACTCAGGGTGCTGGGTGCTCAGTGCTCAGGGTGCTGGGTACTCAGTACTCAGGGTGCTGGGTGCTCAGTACTCAGGGTGCTGGGGGCTCAGTGCTCAGGGTCCTGGGTGCTCAGTGCTCAGGGAGCTGGGTGCTCAGTACTCAGGGTGCTGGGTGCTCAGTGCTCAGGGTGATCGGTGCTCAGTACTCAGGGTGCTCAGTACTCAGGATGCTGGGTGCTCAGTGCTCAGGGTGCTGGGTGCTCAGTACTCAGGGTGCTGGGTGCTCAGTGCTCGGGGTGCTGGGTGCTCAGTGCTCAGGGTGATCGGTGCTCAGTACTCAGGGTGCTGGGTGCTCAGTGCTCAGGGTGCTGGGTGCTCAGGCCTCAGGGTGCTCAGTGCTCAGGGTGCTGGGTGCTCAGTGCTCGGGGTGCTCGGTGCTCAGTACTCAGGGTGCTGAGTGCTCGGTACTCAGGGTGCTGGGTGCTCAGTACTCATGGTGCTGGGTGCTCAGTACTCAGGGGACTGGGTGTTCAGTGCTCAGGGTGCTGGGTGCTCAGTGCTCAGGGCGCTGGGTGCTCAGTGCTCGGGGTGCTGGGTGCTCAGTGCTCGGGGTGCTGGGTGGTCAGTGCTCAGTGCTCAAGGTGCTGGGTGCTCAGTGCTCAGTGCTCAGGGTGCTGGGTGCTCAGTACTCAGGGTGCTGGGTGCTCAGTACTCAGGGTGCTGGGTGCTCAGTTCTCGGGGTGCTGGGTGCTTAGTGCTCAGGGTGCTGGGTGCTCATTGCTCAGGCTGCTGGGTGCTCAGTACTCAGGGTGCTGGGTGCTCAGTGCTCAGGGTGCTGGGTGCTCAGTCCTCGGGGTGCTCCGTGCTCAGTGATCACCGTGCTGGGTGCTCAGGACTCAGGGTGCTCGTTGTTCAGGACTCAGGGTTCTCAGTGCTCAGTACTCAGGGTGCTGGGTGCTCAGTGCTCAGGGTGCTGGGTGCTCAGTACTCAGGGTGCTCAGTGCTCAGTACTCGGGGTGCTTGTTGCTCAGCACTCAGGTTGCTCAGTGCTCAGTGCTCGGGTTGCTGGGTGCTCAGTACTCAGGGTGCTCGGTGCTCAGTACTAAGGGTGCTCAGTGCTCAGTACTCAGGTTGCTCAGTGCTCAGTGCTTGGGTTGCTGGGTGCTCAGTACTCAGGGTGCTGGGTGCTCAGTACTCAGGGTGCTGGGTGCTCAGTGCTCAGTACTCAGCGTGCTGGGTGCTCAGTGCTCGGGGTGCTGGGTCCTCAGTGCTCAGGGTGCTGGGTGCTCAGTACTCAGGGTGCTGGGTGCTCAGTGCTCGGGGTGCTGGGTCCTCAGTGCTCAGGGTGCTCAGTGCTCAGTGGTCGGGGTGCTGGGTGCTCAGTGCTCGGGGTGCTGGGTGCTCAGTGCTCAGGGTGCTGGTTGCTCAGTACTCAGTGTGCTCAGTGCTCAGGGTGCTGGGTGCTCAGAACTCAGGGTGCTGGGTGCGCAGTACTCAGGGTGCTGGGTGCTCAGAACTCAGGGTGCTTGATGCTCAGTACTCAGGGTGCTGGGTGCTCATTCTCGGGGTACTGGGTGCTCAGTACTCAGGTTGCTCAGTACTCTGGGTGCTCGGGGCTCAGTGCTCAGGGTGCTGGGTGCTCAGTACTCAGGGTGCTGGGTCCTCAGTGCTCGGGGTGCTGGGTCCTCAGCGCTCAGGGTGCTCAGTGCTCAGTGCTTGGGGTGCTGGGTGCTCAGTACTCAGGGTGCTTGGTGCTCAGTGCTCAGGGTGCTGGCTGCTCAGTGCTCAGGGTGCTGGGTGCTCAGTACTCAGTGCTCAGGATGCTGGGTGCTCAGTGCTCAGGGTGCTGGGTGCTCAGTGCTCAGGGTGGTCAGTGCTCAGTGCTCAGTACTCAGGGTGCTTGGTGCTCAGTACTCAGGGTGCTGGGTGCTCAGTGCTCGGGTTACCCGGTGCTCAGTGCTCGGGTTGCTCGGTGCTCAGTACTCAGGGTGCTGAGTGCTCAGTGCTCAGGGTGCTGGGTGCTCAGTGCTCAGGGTGCTTGATGCTCAGTGCTCAGTGTGCTGGGTGCTCAGTGCTCTGGGTGCTTGGTGCTCAGTGCTCAGGGTGCTGGGTGCTCAGTGCTCAGGGTGCTGGGTGCTCAGTGATCAGGGTGATGGGTGCTGAGTGCTCAGGGTGCTGGGTGCTCAGTGCTCGGGGTGCTCGGTGCTCAGTGCTCAGGGTCCTTGGTGCTCAGTACTCAGGGTGCTGGGTGCTTAGTACTCAGGGTGCTCAGTGCTCAGTACACAGGGTGCTGGGTGCTCAGTGCTCGGGGTGCTGGGTGCTCAGTGCTCAGTACTCAGGGTGCTGGGTGCTCAGTGCTCAGGGTGCTGAGTGCTCAGTACTCAGCGTCCTGGGTGCTCAGTACTCAGGGTGCTGGGTGCTCAGTGCTCAGGGTGCTGGGTGCTCCGTGCTCAGGGTGCTGGGTGCTCAGTGCTCGGGGAGCTCGGTGCTCAGTACTCAGGGTGCTGGGTGCTCAGTACTCAGTGCTCGGGGTCCTGGGTGCTCCGTGCTCGGGGTGCTGGGTGCTCAGTACTCAGGGTGCTGGGTGCTCATTCTCGGGTTGCTCGGTGCTCAGTGCTCGGGGTGCTGGGTGCTCAGTACTCAGGGTGCTGGGGGCTCAGTACTCAGGGTGCTGGGTGCTCAGTACTCAGGGTGCTCGGTTCTCAGTACTCAGGTTGCTGGGTGCTCATTCTCGGGGTGCTGGGTGCTCAGTGCTCGGCTTGCTGGGTGCTCAGTACTCAGGGTGCTGGAGACTCAGTTCTCAGGGTGCTGGGTGCTCAGTACTCTGGGTGATCTGTTCTCAGTACTTAGGCTGCTGGGTGCTCAGTGCTCGGGGTGCTGGGTGCTCAGTGCTCAGGGTGATCGGTGCTCAGTACTCAGGGTGCTGGGTGCTCAGTGCTCAGGGTGCTGGGTGCTCAGTCCTCAGGTTGCTCAGTGCTCAGGGTGCTGGGTGCTCAGTGCTCGGGGTGCTCGGTGCTCAGTACTCAGGGTGCTGAGTGCTCAGTACTCAGGGTGCTGGGTGCTCAGTACTCCGGGTGCTGGGTGCTCAGTGCTCAGCGTGCTGGGTGCTCAGTACTCAGGGTGCTCGGTGCTCAGTGCTTGGTGTGCTGGGTGCTCAGTACTCAGGGTGCTGGGTGCTCAGTGCTCAGGGTGCTGGGTGCTCAGTGCTCAGGGTGCTGGGTGCTCAGTACTCAGTGTTCAGGATGCTGGGTGCTCAGTGCTCGGGCTGCTGGGTGCTCAGTGCTCAGGGTGCTGGGTGCTCAGTGCTAGGGGTGCTGGGTCCTCAGTGCTCGGGGTCTGGGTGCTCAGTACTCAGGGTGCTGGGTGCTCAGTACTCAGGGTGCTGGGTGCTCCGTGCTCAGGGTGCTGGGTGCTCAGTGCTCTGGGTGCTGGGTGCTCAGTGCTCAGGGTGCTGGGTGCTCAGTGCTCAGGGTGCTGGGTGCTCAGTGATCGGGGTGATGGGTGCTGAGTGCTCAGGGTGCTGGGTGCTCAGTGCTCGGGGTGCTCGGTGCTCAGTGCTCAGGTTGCTGGGTGCTCAGTACTCAGGGTGCTGGGTGCTTAGTACTCAGGGTGCTCAGTGCTCAGTACACAGGGTGCTGGATGCTCAGTGCTCGGGGTGCTGGGTGCTCAGTGCTCAGTACTCAGGGTGCTGGGTGCTCAGTGCTCAGGGTGCTGGGTGCTCAGTGCTCGGGGTGCTGGGTGCTCAGTGCTCAGGGTGATCGGTGCTCAGTACTCAGGGTGCTGGGTGCTCAGTGCACAGGGTGCTGCGTGCTCAGTCCTCAGGGTTCTCAGTGCTCAGGGTGCTGGGTGCTCAGTGCTCGGGGTGCTCGGTGCTCAATACTCAGGGTGCTGGGTGCTCAGTTCTCGGGGTGCTGGGTGCTCAGTTCTCGGGGTGCTGGGTGCTCAGTGCTCCGGGTGCTGGGTGCTCAGTACTCAGGGTGCTGGGTGCTCAGTGCTCGGGGTGCTCGGTGCTCAGTACTCAAGGTGCTGGGTGCTCAGTGCTCAGGGTGCTGGGTGCTCAGTCCTCGGGGTGCTCCGTGCTCAGTGATCAGGGTGCTGGGTGCTCAGTACTCAGGGTGCTCAGTGTTCAGTACTCAGGGTTCTCAGTGCTCAGTACTCAGGGTGCTGGGTGCTCAGTGCTCAGGGTGCTGGGTGCTCAGTACTCAGGGTGCTCAGTGCTCAGTACTCGGGGTGCTGGGTGCTCAGTGCTCAGTACTCAGCGTGCTGGGTGCTCAGTGCTCGGGGTGCTGGGTCCTCAGTGCTCAGGGTGCTGGGTGCTCAGTGCTCAGGGTGCTGGGTGCTCAGTCCTCGGGGTGCTCAGTGCTCAGTGCTCGGGGTGCTGGGTGCTCAGTACTAAGGGTGCTCGGTGCTCAGTACTAAGGGTGCTCAGTGCTCAGTACTCAGGTTGCTCAGTGCTCAGTGCTTGGGGTGCTGGGTGCTCAGTACTCAGGGTGCTGGGTGCTCAGTACTCAGGGTGCTGGGTGCTCAGTGCTCAGTACTCAGCGTGCTGGGTGCTCAGTGCTCGGGGTGCTGGGTCCTCAGTGCTGAGGGTGCTGGGTGCTCAGTACTCAGGGTGCTGGGTGCTCAGTGCTCGGGTTACCCGGTGCTCAGTGCTCGGGTTGCTTGATGCTCAGTGCTCAGGGTGCTGGGTGCTCAGTGCTCTGGGTGCTTGGTGCTCAGTGCTCAGGGTGCTGGGTGCTCAGTGCTCAAGGTGCTGGGTGCTCAGTGATCGGGGTGATGGGTGCTGAGTGCTCAGGGTGCTGGGTGCTCAGTGCTCGCGGTGCTCGGTGCTCAGTGCTCAGGGTCCTGGGTGCTCAGTACTCAGGGTGCTGGGTGCTTAGTACTCAGGGTGCTCAGTGCTCAGTACACAGGGTGCTGGGTGCTCAGTGCTCAGGGTGCTGGGTGCTCAGTGCTCAGTACTCAGGGTGCTGGGTGCTCAGTGCTCAGGGTGCTGGGTGCTCCGTGCTCAGGGTGCTGGGTGCTCAGTGCTCGGGGAGCTCGGTGCTCAGTACTCAGTGTGGTGGGTGCTCAGTACTCAGTGCTCGGGGTCCTGGGTGCTCCGTGCTCGGGGTGCTGGGTGCTCAGTACTCAGGGTGCTGGGTGCTCATTCTCGGGGTGCTGGGTGCTCAGTGCTCGGGGTGCTGGGTGCTCAGTACTCAGGGTGCTGGGGGCTCAGTACTCAGGGTGCTGGGTGCTCAGTACTCAGGGTGCTCGGTTCTCAGTACTCAGGGTGCTGGGTGCTCATTCTCGGGGTGCTGGGTGCTCAGTGCTCGGCTTGCTGGGTGCTCAGTACTCAGGGTGCTGGGGGCTCAGTACTCAGGGTGCTGGGTGCTCAGTACTCTGGGTGATCTGTTCTCAGTACTTAGGCTGCTGGGTGCTCAGTGCTCGGGGTGCTGGGTGCTCAGTGCTCAGGGTGATCGGTGCTCAGTACTCAGGGTGCTGGGTGCTCAGTGCTCAGGGTGCTGGGTGCTCAGTCCTCAGGTTGCTCAGTGCTCAGGGTGCTGGGTGCTCAGTGCTCGGGGTGCTCGGTGCTCAGTACTCAGGGTGCTGAGTGCTCAGTACTCAGTGTGCTTTGTGCTCAGTACTCCGGGTGCTGGGTGCTCAGTGCTCAGCGTGCTGGGTGCTCAGTACTCAGGATGCTCGGTGCTCAGTGCTTGGGGTGCTGGGTGCTCAGTACTCAGGGTGCTGGGTGCTCAGTGCTCAGGGTGCTGGGTGCTCAGTGCTCAGGGTGCTGGGTGCTCAGTACTCAGTGCTCAGGATGCTGGGTGCTCAGTGCTCGGGCTGCTGGGTGCTCAGTGCTCAGGGTGCTGGGTGCTCAGTGCTAGCTGTGCTGGGTCCTCAGTGCTCGGGGTCTGGGTGCTCAGTACTCAGGGTGCTGGGTGCTCAGTACTCAGGGTGCTGGGTGCTCAGTGCTAGCTGTGCTGGGTCCTCAGTGCTCGGGGTCTGGGTGCTTAGTACTCAGGGTGCTCAGTGCTCAGTACACAGGGTGCTGGATGCTCAGTGCTCGGGGTGCTGGGTGCTCAGTGCTCAGTACTCAGGTTGCTGGGTGCTCAGTGCTCAGGGTGCTGGGTGCTCAGTGCTCGGGGTGCTGGGTGCTCAGTGCTCAGGGTGATCGGTGCTCAGTACTCAGGGTGCTGGGTGCTCAGTGCTCAGGGTGCTGGGTGCTCAGTCCTCAGGGTGCTCAGTGCTCAGGGTGCTGGGTGCTCAGTGCTCGGGGTGCTCGGTGCTCAATACTCAGGGTGCTGAGTGCTCAGTACTCAGGGTGCTGGGTGCTCAGTACTCATGGTGCTGGGTGCTCAGTACTCAGGGGACTGGGTGCTCAGTGCTCAGGGTGCTGGGTGCTCAGTGCTCAGGACGCTGGGTGCTCAGTGCTCGGGGTGCTGGGTGCTCAGTGCTCGGGGTGCTGGGTGGTCAGTGCTCAGTGCTCAAGGTGCTGGGTGCTCAGTGCTCAGTGCTCAGGGTGCTGGGTGCTAAGTACTCAGGGTGCTGGGTGCTCAGTACTCAGGGTGCTGGGTGCTCAGTACTCAGGGTGCTGGGTGCTCAGTACTCTGGGTGTTGGGTGCTCAGTACTCAGGGTGCTGGGTGCTCAGTTCTCGGGGTGCTGGGTGCTCAGTGCTCAGGGTGCTGGGTGCTCAGTGCTCAGGGTGCTGGGTGCTCAGTGCTCGGGGTGCTCGGTGCTCAGTACTCAAGGTGCTGGGTGCTCAGTGCTCAGGGTGCTGGGTGCTCAGTCCTCGGGGTGCTCCGTGCTCAGTGCTCAGGGTGCTGGGTGCTCAGTACTCAGGGTGCTGGGTGCTCAGTGCTCGGGGTGCTCGGTGCTCAGTACTCAAGGTGCTGGGTGCTCAGTGCTCAGGGTGCTGGGTGCTCAGTCCTCGGGGTGCTCCGTGCTCAGTGATCAGGGTGCTGGGTGCTCAGTACTCAGGGTGCTCAGTGTTCAGTACTCAGGGTTCTCAGTGCTCAGTACTCAGGGTGCTGGGTGCTCAGTGCTCAGGGTGCTGGGTGCTCAGTACTCAGGGTGCTCAGTGCTCAGTACTCGGGGTGCTGGGTGCTCAGTGCTCAGTACTCAGCGTGCTGGGTGCTCAGTGCTCGGGGTGCTGGGTCCTCAGTGCTCAGGGTGCTGGGTGCTCAGTATTCAGGGTGCTGGGTGCTCAGTGCTCGGGGTGCTGGGTCCTTAGTGCTCAGGGTGCTGGGTGCTCAGTGCTCGGGGTGCTGGGTGCTCAGTACTCAGGGTGCTCAGTGCTCAGTACTCGGGTTGCTTGGTGCTCAGTACTCAGGGTGCTCAGTGCTCAGTACTCGGGGTGCTGGGTGCTCAGTGCTCAGGGTGCTCAGTGCTCAGTGCTCGGGGTGCTGTGTGCTCAGTGCTCGGGGCGCTGGGTGCTCAGTGCTCGGGGTGCTGGGTGCTCAGTACTCGGAGTGCTGGGTGCTCAGTGCTCAGGGTGCTCATTGCTCAGTACTCAGTGCTCAGGGTGCTCAGTGCTGAGGGTGCTGGGTGTTCAGTACTCAGGGTGCTTGGTGCTCAGTACTCAGGGTGCTGGGTGCTCAGTGCTCAGGGTGCTGGGTGCTCAGTACTCTGGGTGTTGGGTGCTCAGTACTCAGGGTGCTTTGTGCTCCGTGCTCGGGGTGCTGGGTGCTCAGTGCTCAGGGTGCTGGGTGCTCAGTGCTCAGGGTGCTGGGTGCTCAGTACTCAGGGTGCTGGGTGCTTAGTGCTCGAGGTGCTCGGTGCTCAGTACACAAGGTGCTGGGTGCTCAGTGCTCAGGGTGCTGGGTTCTCAGTCCTCGGGGTGCTCCGTGCTCAGGGTGCTGGGTGCTCAGTGCTCAGGGTGCTGGGTGCTCAGTGCTCGGGGTGCTGGGTGCTGAGTGCTCAGGGTGCTGGGTGCTCAGTGCTCGGGGTGCTCGGTGCTCAGTGCTCAGGGTCCTGGGTGCTCAGTACTCAGGGTGCTGGGTGCTCAGTGCTCAGGGTGCTGGGTGCTCAGTGCTCGGGGTGCTGGGTGCTCAGTGCTCAGGGTGATCGGTGCTCAGTCCTCAGGGTGCTGGGTGCTCAGTGCTCAGGGTGCTGGGTGCTCAGTCCTCAGGGTGCTCAGTGCTCAGGGTGATGGGTGCTCAGTGCTCGGGGTGCTCGGTGCTCAGTACTCAGGGTGCTGAGTGCTCAGTACTCAGGGTGCTGGGTGCTCAGTACTCATGGTGCTGGGTGCTCAGTTCTCGGGGTGCTGGGTGCTCAGTACTCACCGTGCTGCGTGCTCAGTACTCAGGGTGCTGGGTGCTCAATACTCAGTGCTCGGGGTCCTGGGTGCTGAGTGCTCAGGGTGCTGGGTGCTCAGTGCTCTGGGTGCTGGGTGCTCAGTACTCAGGGTGCTGGGTGCTCAGTACTCAGGGTGCTATGTGCTCAGTGCTCAGGGTGGTGGGTGCTCAGTACTCAGGGTGCTGGGTGCTCAGTACTCAGGGTGCTCGGTGCTCAGTACTCAGGGTGCTGGGTGCTCAGTGCTCAGGGTGCTGGGTACTCAGTACTCAGGGTGCTGGGTGCTCAGTACTCAGGGTGCTGGGTGCTCAGTGCTCAGGGTGCTCCGTGCTCATTGCTCAGGGTGCTGGGTGCTCAGTACTCAGGGTGCTGGGTGCTCAGTGCTCAGGGTGATCGGTGCTCAGTACTCAGGGTGCTCAGTACTCAGGGTGCTGGGTGCTCAGTGCTCAGGGTGCTGGGTGCTCAGTACCCAGGGTGCTGGGTGCTCAGTGCTCAGGGTGATCGGTGCTCAGTACTCAGGGTGCTGGGTGCTCAGTGCTCAGGGTGCTGGGTGCTCAGTCCTCAGGGTGCTCAGTGCTCAGGGTGCTGGGTGCTCAGTGCTCGGGGTGCTCAGTGCTCAGTACTCAGGGTGCTGAGTGCTCATTACTCAGGGTGCTGGGTGCTCAGTACTCATGGTGCTGGGTGCTCAGTACTCAGGGGACTGGGTGCTCAGTACTTAGGGTGCTGGGTGCTCAGTGCTCAAGGCGCTGGGTGCTCAGTGCTCGGGGTGCTGGGTGCTCAGTGCTCGGGGTGCTGGGTGGTCAGTGCTCAGTGCTCAAGGTGCTGGGTGCTCACTGCTCAGTGCTCAGGGTGCTGGGTGCTCAGTACTCAGGGTGCTGGGTGCTCAGTACTCAGGGTGTTGGGTGCTCAGTACTCAGGGTGCTGGGTGCTCAGTACTCAGGGTGCTGGGTGCTCAGTTCTCAGGGTGCTGGGTGCTCAGTACTCTGGGTGTTGGGTGCTCAGTACTCAGGGTGCTGGGTGCTCAGTTCTCGGGGTGCTGGGTGCTCAGTGCTCAGGGTGCTGGGTGCTCAGTGCTCGGGGTGCTCGGTGTTCAGTACTCAGGGTTCTCAGTGCTCAGTACTCAGGGTGCTGGGTGCTCAGTGCTCAGGGTGCTGGGTGCTCAGTACTCAGGGTGCTCAGTGCTCAGTACTCGGGGTGCTTGTTGCTCAGCACTCAGGTTGCTCAGTGCTCAGTGCTCGGGGTGCTGGGTGCTCAGTACTCAGGGTGCTCGGTGCTCAGTACTAAGGGTGCTCAGTGCTCAGTACTCAGGTTGCTCAGTGCTCAGTGCTTGGGGTGCTGGGTGCTCAGTACTCAGGGTGCTGGGTGCTCAGTACTCAGGGTGCTGGGTGCTCAGTGCTCAGTACTCAGCGTGCTGGGTGCTCAGTGCTCGGGATGCTGGGTCCTCAGTGCTCAGGGTGCTGGTGCTCAGTACTCAGGGTGCTGGGTGCTCAGTGCTCGGGGTGCTGGGTCCTCAGTGCTCAGGGTGCTCAGTGCTCAGTGGTCGGGGTGCTGGGTGCTCAGTGCTCGGGGTGCTGGGTGCTCAGTGCTCACGGTGCTGGTTGCTCAGTACTCTGTGTGGTCAGTGCTCAGGGTGCTGGGTGCTCAGAACTCAGGGTGCTCGGTGCTCAGTACTCATGGTGCTGGGTGCTCATTCTCGGGGTACTGGGTGCTCAGTACTCAGGTTGCTCAGTACTCTGGGTGCTCGGGGCTCAGTACTCATGGTGCTGGGTGCTCAGTACTCAGGGTGCTGGGTGCTCAGATCTCAGGGTACTTGGTGCTCAGTACTCAGGGTGCTGGGTGCTCAGTGCTCAGGGTGCTCGGTGCTCAGTACTCATGGTGCTGGGTGCTCATTCTCGGGGTACTGGGTGCTCAGTACTCAGGGTGCTCGGTGCTCAGTGTTTGTGGTGCTGTGTGCTCATTACTCAGGTTGCTTGTTGCTCAGTGCTCAGGGTGCTGGCTGCTCAGTGCTCAGGGTGCTGGGTGCTCAGTACTCAGTGCTCAGGATGCTGGGTGCTCAGTGCTCAGGGTGATCGGTGCTCAGTACTCAGGGTGCTGGGTGCTCAGTGCTCAGGGTGCTGGGTGCTCAGTCCTCAGGGTGCTCAGTGCTCAGGGTGATGGGTGCTCAGTGCTCGGGGTGCTCGGTGCTCAGTACTCAGGGTGCTGAGTGCTCAGTACTCAGGGTGCTGGGTGCTCAGTACTCATGGTGCTGGGTGCTCAGTTCTCGGGGTGCTGGGTGCTCAGTACTCAGCGTGCTGCGTGCTCAGTACTCAGGGTGCTGGGTGCTCAATACTCAGTGCTCGGGGTCCTGGGTGCTGAGTGCTCAGGGTGCTGGGTGCTCAGTGCTCTGGGTGCTGGGTGCTCAGTACTCAGGGTGCTGGGTGCTCAGTACTCAGGGTGCTGGGTGCTCAGTGCTCAGGGTGGTTAGTGCTCAGTACTCAGGGTGCTGGGTGCTCAGTACTCAGGGTGCTCGGTGCTCAGTACTCAGGGTGCTGGGTGCTCAGTGCTCAGGGTTCTGGGTACTCAGTACTCAGGGTGCTGGGTGCTCAGTACTCAGGGTGCTGGGTGCTCAGTGCTCAGGGTGCTGGGTGCTCATTGCTCAGGGTGCTGGGTGCTCAGTACTCAGGGTGCTGGGTGCTCAGTGCTCAGGGTGATCGGTGCTCAGTACTCAGGTTGCTCAGTACTCAGGGTGCTGCGTGCTCAGTGCTCAGGGTGCTGTGTGCTCAGTACTCAGGGTGCTGGGTGCTCAGTGCTCGGGGTGCTGGGTGCTCAGTGCTCAGGGTGATCGGTGCTCAGTACTCAGGGTGCTGGGTGCTCAGTGCTCAGGGTGCTGGGTGCTCAGTCCTCAGGGTGCTCAGTGCTCAGGGTGCTGGGAGCTCAGTGCTCGGGGTGCTCGGTGCTCAGTACTCAGGGTGCTGAGTGCTCATTACTCAGGGTGCTGGGTGCTCAGTACTCATGGTGCTGGGTGCTCAGTACTCAGGGGACTGGGTGCTCAGTGCTCAGGGTGCTGGGTGCTCAGTGCTCAAGGCGCTGGGTGCTCAGTGCTCGGGGTGCTGGGTGCTCAGTGCTCGGGGTGCTGGGTGGTCAGTGCTCAGTGCTCAAGGTGCTGGGTGCTCACTGCTCAGTGCTCAGGGTGCTGGGTGCTCAGTACTCAGGGTGCTGGGTGCTCAGTACTCAGGGTGTTGGGTGCTCAGTAATCAGGGTGCTGGGTGCTCAGTACTCAGGGTGCTGGGTGCTCAGTTCTCAGGGTGATGGGTGCTCAGTACTCTGGGTGTTGGGTGCTCAGTACTCAGGGTGCTGGGTGCTCAGTTCTCGGGGTGCTGGGTGCTCAGTGCTCAGGGTGCTGGGTGCTCAGTGCTCGGGGTGCTCGGTGCTCAGTACTCAAGGTGCTGGGTGCTCAGTGCTCAGGGTGCTGGGTGCTCAGTCCTCGGGGTGCTCCGTGCTCAGTGCTCAGGGTGCTGGGTGCTCAGTACTCAGGGTGCTCGGTGCTCAGTACTCAGGGTTCTCAGTGCTCAGTACTCAGGGTGCTGGGTGCTCAGTTCTCAGGGTGATCGGTGCTCAGTTATCAG
>NW_024543746.1:0-34229 GCF_018167655.1 Microtus oregoni
TCAGTACTCAGGGTGCTGGGTGCTCAGTGCTCAGTGCTCAGGGTGCTCAGTGCTCAGGGTGCTGGGTGCTCAGGGTGCTGGGTGCTCAGTGCTCGGGGGTGCTGGGTGCTCAGTGCTCAGGGTGCTGGGTGCTCAGTGCTCAGTGCTCAGGGTGCTGTGTGCTCAGTGCTCAGTGCTCAGGGGGCTGGGTGTTCAGTACTCAGGGTGCTGGTTGCTCAGTACTCAGGGTGCTTGGTGCTCAGTGCTCAGAGTGCTGTTTGCTCAGTGCTCAGGGTGCTGGGGCTCAGGACTCAGGGTGCTGGGTGCTCAGTACTCAGGGTTCTCGGTGTTCAGTACTCAGGGTGCTGGGTGCTCAGTGCCCAGGGTGCTGGGTGCTCAGTACTCAGGGTGCTGGGTGCTCAGTACTCAGGGTGCTGGGTGCTCAGTGCTCAGGGTGCTGGGTCCTCAGTACTCAGGGTGCTGGGTGCTCAGTGCTCGGGGTGCTGGGTGCTCAGTGCTCAGGGTGATCAGTGCTCAGTACTCAGGGTGCTGGGTGCTCAGTGCTCAGGGTGCTGGGTGCTCAGTCCTCAGGGTGCTCAGTACTCAGGGTGCTCAGTGCTCAGTGCTCAGTACTCAGGGTGTTCAGTACTCAGGGTGCTGGGTGCTCAGTGCTCGGGGTGCTGGGTGCTCAGTACTCAGGGTGCTGGGTGCTCAGTACTCGGGGTGCTGGGTGCTCAGTACTCAGGGTGCTGGGTGCTCAGTGCTTTTGGTGCTGGGTGCTCAGTGCTCAGGGTGATCGGTGCTCAGTGCTCAGCGTGCTGGGTGCTAAGTCCTCAGGGTGCTCAGTGCTCAAGGTGCTGGGTGCTCAGTGCTCGGGGTGCTCGGTGCTCAGTACTCAGGGTGCTGAGTGCTCAGTACTCAGGGTGCTGGGTGCTCAGTACTCAGGGTGCTGGGTGCTCAGTACTCAGGTCAGAACTCAGGGTGCTGGGTGCTCAGTACTCGGGGTGCTGGGTGCTCAGTACTCAGGGTGCTGCGTGCTCAGTGCTCAGGGTGCTGGGTGCTCAGTACTCAGGGTGCTGGGTGCTTAGTACTCAGGGTGCTCAGTACTTAGGGTGCTCAGTGCTCAGTGCTCGGGGTGATGGGTGCTCAGTGCTCGGGGTGCTGGGTGCTCAGTACTCAGGGTGCTGGGTGCTCAGTGCTCAGGGTGATCAGTGCCCAGTGCTCAGGGTGCTGGGTGCTCAGTCCTCATGGTGCTCAGTACTCAGGGTGCTCGGTGCTCAGCACTCAGGGTGCTGGGTGCTCAGTGCCCAGGGTGCTGGGTGCTCAGTACTCAGGGTGCTGGGTGCTCAGTACTCAGGGTGCTGGGTGCTCAGTGCTCAGGGTGATCAGTGCTCAGTACTCAGGGTGCTGGGTGCTCAGTGCTCGGGGGGCTCGGTGCTCAGTACTCAGGGTGCTGGGTACTCAGTGCTCGGGGTGCTCGGTGCTCAGTACGTTGGGTGCTCACTACTCAGGGTGCTGGGTGCTCAGTACTCAGGGTGCTGGGTGCTCAGTGCTCAGGGTGCTGGGTGCTCAGTGCTCAGGGTGCTGGGTGCTCAGTACTCAGGGTGCTGGGTGCGCAGTGCTCGGGGTGCTGGGTGCTCAGTGCTCAGGGTGCTGGGTGCTCAGTACTCAGGGTGCTGGGTGCTCAGTACTCAGGGTGCTGAGTGCTCAGAACTCAGGGTGCTGGGTGATCAGTACTCGGGTGCTGGGTGCTCAGTGCTCAGGGTGCTGGGTGCTCAGTGCTCGGGGTGCTTGGTGCTCAGTGTTCAGTACTCAGGGTGCTGGGTGCTCAGTGCTCGGGGTGCTATGTGCTCAGTGCTCAGTACTCAGGGTGCTGGGTGCTCAGTGCTCAGGGTGCTGGGTGCTCAGTACTCAGGGTGCTCAGTGCTCAGTGCTCAGGGTGCTGGGTGCTCAGTGCTCGGGGTGCTGGGTGCTCAGTGCTCGGGGTGCTGGGTGCTCAGTACACGGGGTGATCTGTGCTCAGTACTCAGGTTGCTGGGTGCTCAGTGCTCAGGGTGCTTTGTGCTCAGTACTCATGGTGCTGTTTGCTCGGTGCTCAGGGTGCTGGGTCCTCAGTGCTCAGGGTGCTCATTGCTTAGTACTCAGGGTGCTCGTTGCTCGGGGTGCTGGGTGCTCAGTGCTCGGGGTGCTCGGTGCTCAGTACTCAGGGTGCTGTGTGCTCAGTACTCAGGGTGCTGGGTGCTCAGTACTCATGGTGCTGGGTGCTCAGTACTCAGGGGGCTGGGTGCTCAGTGCTCAGCGTGCTGGGTGCTCAGTGCTCAGGGTGCTGGGTGCTCAGTGCTCGGAGTGCTGGGTGCTCAGTGCTCGGGGTGCTGGGTGCTCAGCGCTCACGGTGTTGGGTGCTCAGTGCTCAGTGCTCAGGGTGCTGGGTGCTCAGTACTCTGGCTGTTGGGTGCTCAGTACTCAGGGTGCTGGGTGCTCAGTGCTCGGGGTGCTGGGTGCTCAGTGCTCAGGGTGCTGTGTGCTCAGTGCTCATGGTGCTGGGTGCTCAGTATTCAGGGTGCTGGGTGCTCAGTGCTCGGGGTGCTCGGTGCTCAGTACTCAAGGTGCTGGGGGCTCAGTGCTCAGGGTGCTGGGTGCTCAGTTCTCGGGGTGCTCCGTGCTCAGTGCTCAGGGTGCTGGGTGCTCAGTACTCAGGGTGCTCGGTGCTCAGTACTCAGGGTTCTCAGTGCTCAGTGCTCAGGGTGCTGGGTGCTCAGTTCTCAGGGTGCTCAGTGCTCAGTACTTGGAGTGCTGGGTGCTCAGTACTCAGGGTGCTCAGTGCTCAGCTCTCGGGGTGCTGGGTGCTCAGTGCTCGGGGAGCTGGTTGCTCAGTGCTCGGAGTTCTGGGTGCTCAGTACTCAGGGTGCTGTGTGCTCAGTGCTCAGTACTCAGCGTGCTGGGTGCTCAGTGCTCAGAGTGTTGGGTGCTCAGTACTCAGGGTGCTGGGTGCTCAGTGCTCAGTGCTCAGGGTGCTCAGTGCTCAGGGTGCTGGGTGCTCAGGGTGCTGGGTGCTCAGTGCTCGGGGTGCTGGGTGCTCAGTGCTCAGGGTGCTGGGTGCTCAGTGCTAAGTGCTCAGGGTGCTGTGTGCTCAGTGCTCAGTGCTCAGGGGGCTGGGTGTTCAGTACTCAGGGTGCTGGTTGCTCAGTACTCAGGGTGCTTGGTGCGCAGTGCTCAGAGTGCTGGTTGCTCAGTGCTCAGGGTGCTGGGGGCTCAGGACTCAGGGTGCTGGGTGCTCAGTACTCAGGGTTCTCGGTGTTCAGTACTCAGGGTGCTGGGTGCTCAGTGCCCAGGGTGCTGGGTGCTCAGTACTCAGGGTGCTGGGTGCTCAGTACTCAGGGTGCTGGGTGCTCAGTGCTCAGGGTGCTGGGTCCTCAGTACTCAGGGTGCTGGGTGCTCAGTGCTCGGGGTGCTGGGTGCTCAGTGCTCAGGGTGATCAGTGCTCAGTACTCAGGGTGCTGGGTGCTCAGTGCCCAGGGTGCTGGGTGCTCAGTACTCAGGGTGCTGGGTGCTCAGTACTCAGGGTGCTGGGTGCTCAGTGCTCAGGGTGATCAGTGCTCAGTACTCAGGGTGCTGGGTGCTCAGTGCTCGGGGGGCTCGGTGCTCAGTACTCAGGGTGCTGGGTACTCAGTGCTCGGGGTGCTCGGTGCTCAGTACGTTGGGTGCTCACTACTCAGGGTGCTGGGTGCTCAGTACTCAGGGTGCTGGGTGCTCAGTGCTCAGGGTGCTGGGTGCTCAGTGCTCAGGGTGCTGGGTGCTCAGTACTCAGGGTGCTGGGTGCGCAGTGCTCGGGGTGCTGGGTGCTCAGTGCTCAGGGTGCTGGGTGCTCAGTGCTCAGGGTGCTGGGTGCTCAGTACTCAGGTTGCTGGGTGCTCAGTACTCAGGGTGCTGAGTGCTCAGAACTCAGGGTGCTGGGTGATCAGTACTCGGGTGCTGGGTGCTCAGTGCTCAGGGTGCTGGGTGCTCAGTGCTCGGGGTGCTTGGTGCTCAGTGTTCAGTACTCAGGGTGCTGGGTGCTCAGTGCTCGGGGTGCTGGGTGCTCAGTGCTCAGTACTCAGGGTGCTGGGTGCTCAGTGCTCAGGGTGCTGGGTGCTCAGTACTCAGGGTGCTCAGTGCTCAGTGCTCAGGGTGCTGGGTGCTCAGTGCTCGGGGTGCTGGGTGCTCAGTGCTCGGGGTGCTGGGTGCTCAGTACACGGGGTGATCTGTGCTCAGTACTCAGGTTGCTGGGTGCTCAGTGCTCAGGGTGCTTTGTGCTCAGTACTCATGGTGCTGTTTGCTCGGTGCTCAGGGTGCTGGGTCCTCAGTGCTCAGGGTGCTCATTGCTTAGTACTCAGGGTGCTCGTTGCTCGGGGTGCTGGGTGCTCAGTGCTCGGGGTGCTCGGTGCTCAGTACTCAGGGTGCTGTGTGCTCAGTACTCAGGGTGCTGGGTGCTCAGTACTCATGGTGCTGGGTGCTCAGTACTCAGGGGGCTGGGTGCTCAGTGCTCAGCGTGCTGGGTGCTCAGTGCTCAGGGTGCTGGGTGCTCAGTGCTCGGAGTGCTGGGTGCTCAGTGCTCGGGGTGCTGGGTGCTCAGCGCTCACGGTGTTGGGTGCTCAGTGCTCAGTGCTCAGGGTGCTGGGTGCTCAGTACTCTGGCTGTTGGGTGCTCAGTAC
The DNA here is from genome assembly GCF_018167655.1 of Microtus oregoni. Taxonomy (NCBI): domain Eukaryota; kingdom Metazoa; phylum Chordata; class Mammalia; order Rodentia; family Cricetidae; genus Microtus; species Microtus oregoni. The sequence continues at coordinate 4,671 of NW_024543746.1, forward strand.
TCAGGGTGCTGGGTGCTCAGTGCTCGGGGTGCTGGGTGCTCAGTGCTCAGGGTGCTGTGTGCTCAGTGCTCATGGTGCTGGGTGCTCAGTATTCAGGGTGCTGGGTGCTCAGTGCTCGGGGTGCTCGGTGCTCAGTACTCAAGGTGCTGGGGGCTCAGTGCTCAGGGTGCTGGGTGCTCAGTTCTCGGGGTGCTCCGTGCTCAGTGCTCAGGGTGCTGGGTGCTCAGTACTCAGGGTGCTCGGTGCTCAGTACTCAGGGTTCTCAGTGCTCAGTGCTCAGGGTGCTGGGTGCTCAGTTCTCAGGGTGCTCAGTGCTCAGTACTTGGAGTGCTGGGTGCTCAGTACTCAGGGTGCTCAGTGCTCAGCTCTCGGGGTGCTGGGTGCTCAGTGCTCGGGGAGCTGGTTGCTCAGTGCTCGGAGTTCTGGGTGCTCAGTACTCAGGGTGCTGTGTGCTCAGTGCTCAGTACTCAGCGTGCTGGGTGCTCAGTGCTCAGAGTGTTGGGTGCTCAGTACTCAGGGTGCTGGGTGCTCAGTGCTCAGTGCTCAGGGTGCTCAGTGCTCAGGGTGCTGGGTGCTCAGGGTGCTGGGTGCTCAGTGCTCGGGGTGCTGGGTGCTCAGTGCTCAGGGTGCTGGGTGCTCAGTGCTAAGTGCTCAGGGTGCTGTGTGCTCAGTGCTCAGTGCTCAGGGGGCTGGGTGTTCAGTACTCAGGGTGCTGGTTGCTCAGTACTCAGGGTGCTTGGTGCGCAGTGCTCAGAGTGCTGGTTGCTCAGTGCTCAGGGTGCTGGGGGCTCAGGACTCAGGGTGCTGGGTGCTCAGTACTCAGGGTTCTCGGTGTTCAGTACTCAGGGTGCTGGGTGCTCAGTGCCCAGGGTGCTGGGTGCTCAGTACTCAGGGTGCTGGGTGCTCAGTACTCAGGGTGCTGGGTGCTCAGTGCTCAGGGTGCTGGGTCCTCAGTACTCAGGGTGCTGGGTGCTCAGTGCTCGGGGTGCTGGGTGCTCAGTGCTCAGGGTGATCAGTGCTCAGTACTCAGGGTGCTGGGTGCTCAGTGCTCAGGGTGCTGGGTGCTCAGTCCTCAGGGTGCTCAGTACTCAGGGTGCTCAGTGCTCAGTGCTCAGTACTCAGGGTGTTCAGTACTCAGGGTGCTGGGTGCTCAGTGCTCGGGGTGCTGGGTGCTCAGTACTCAGGGTGCTGGGTGCTCAGTACTCGGGGTGCTGGGTGCTCAGTACTCAGGGTGCTGGGTGCTCAGTGCTTTTGGTGCTGGGTGCTCAGTGCTCAGGGTGATCGGTGCTCAGTGCTCAGCGTGCTGGGTGCTCAGTCCTCAGGGTGCTGGGTGCTCAGTACTCAGGGTGCTGGGTGCTCAGTACTCAGGGTGCTGGGTGCTCAGTGCTCAGGGTGCTGGGTCCTCAGTACTCAGGGTGCTGGGTGCTCAGTGCTCGGGGTGCTGGGTGCTCAGTACTCAGGGTGCTGGGTGCTCAGTACTCGGGGTGCTGGGTGCTCAGTACTCAGGGTGCTGGGTGCTCAGTGCTCAAGGTGCTGGGTGCTCAGTGCTCGGGGTGCTCGGTGCTCAGTACTCAGGGTGCTGAGTGCTCAGTACTCAGGGTGCTGGGTGCTCAGTACTCAGGGTGCTGGGTGCTCAGTACTCAGGTCAGTACTCAGGGTGCTGGGTGCTCAGTACTCGGGGTGCTGGGTGCTCAGTACTCAGGGTGCTGGGTGCTCAGTGCTCAGGGTGCTGGGTGCTCAGTACTCAGGGTGCTGGGTGCTTAGTACTCAGGGTGCTCAGTACTTAGGGTGCTCAGTGCTCAGTGCTCGGGGTGCTGGGTGCTCAGTGCTCGGGGTGCTGGGTGCTCAGTACTCAGGGTGCTGGGTGCTCAGTGCTCAGGGTGATCAGTGCCCAGTGCTCAGGGTGCTGGGTGCTCAGTCCTCATGGTGCTCAGTACTCAGGGTGCTCGGTGCTCAGCACTCAGGGTGCTGGGTGCTCAGTGCCCAGCGTGCTGGGTGCTCAGTACTCAGGGTGCTGTGTGCTCAGTACTCAGGGTGCTGGGTGCTCAGTGCTCAGGGTGATCAGTGCTCAGTACTCAGGTTGCTGGGTTCTCAGTGCTCAGGGTGATGGGTGCTCAGTCCTCAGGGTGCTCAGTACTCAGGCTGCTGGGTGCTCAGTGCTCAGTACTCATGGTGCTCAGTACTCAGGGTGCTGGATGCTCAGTGCTCGGGGTGCTGGGTGCTCAGCACTCAGCGTGCTGGGTGCTCAGTGCCCAGGGTGCTGGGTGCTCAGTACTCAGGGTGCTGGGTGCTCAGTACTCAGGGTGCTGGGTGCTCAGTGCTCAGGGTGATCAGTGCTCAGTACTCAGGGTGCTGGGTGCTCATTGCTCAGGGTGCTGGGTGCTCAGTACTCAGGGTGCTCGGTGCTCAGCACTCAGGGTGCTGGGTGCTCAGTGCCCAGGGTGCTGGGTGCTCAGTACTCAGGGTGCTGGGTGCTCAGTACTCAGGGTGCTGGGTGCTCAGTGCTCAGGGTGATCAGTGCTCAGTACTCAGGGTGCTGGGTGCTCAGTACTCAGGGTGCTGGGTGCTCAGTACTCACGGTTCTGGGTTCTCAGTACTCGGGGTGCTGGGTGCTCATTACTCAGGGTGCTGGGTGCTCAGTGCTCGGGGTGCTCGGTGCTCAGTGCTCAGGATGCTCGGTGCTCAGAACTCTTGGTGCTGGGTGCTCAGTACTCAGGGTGCTGGGTGCTCAGTGCTCAGGGTGCTGGGTACTCAGTGCTCAGGGTGCTGGGTGCTCAGTATTCAGGGTGCTGGGTGCTCAGTGCTCAGGGTGCTGGGTTCTCAGTGCTCAGGGTGCTGGGTGCTCAGTACTCAGGGTGCTGGGTGCTCAGTACTCAGGGTGCTGGGTGCTCAGTGCTCGGGGTGCTGGGTGCTCAGTGCTCGGGGTGCTGGGTGCTCAGTGCTCGGGGTGCTCGGTGCTCAGTACTCAGGGTGCTGGGTGCTCAGTGCTCGATGTGCTCAGTACTCAGGGTGCTGTGTGTTCAGTGCTCAGGGTGCTGGGTGCTCAGTACTCAGGATGCTCGGTGCTTAGTACTCGGGGTGCTGGGTGCTCAGTGCTCGGGGTGCTCGGTGCTCAGTACTCAGTGCTCAGGGTGCTCAGTGCTCAGTGCTCAGGGTGCTGGGTGTTCAGTACTCAGGGTGCTTGGTGCTCAGTACTCGGGGTGCTGCGTGCTCAGTGCTCAGTACTCAGGGTGCTGGGTGCTCAGTGCTCGGGGTGCTGGGTGCTCAGTGCTCAGTACTCAGGGTGCTGGGTGCTCAGTGCTCAGGGTGCTGTGTGCTCAGTGCTCAGGGTGCTGGGTGCTCAGTGCTCAGGGTGCTGGGTACTCAGTGCTCAGGGTGCTGGGTGCTCATTCTCAGGGTGCTGGGTGCTCAGTACGCAGGTTGCTCAGTACTCAGGGTGCTCGGTGCTCAGTTCTCAGGGTGCTCGGTGCTCAGTGTTTGGGGTGCTGGGTGCTCAGTACTCAGTGCTCAGGATGCTGGGTGCTCAGTGCTCAGGGTGCTGGGTGCTCAGTGCTCAGGGAGCTCAGTGGTCAGTGCTCAATACTTAGGGTGCTGGGTGCTCAGTACTCAGGGTGCTGGGTGCTCAGTGCTCGGGGTGCCCGGTGCTCAGTGCTCGGGGTGCTCGGTGCTCAGTTTTCAGGGTGCTGGGTGCTCAGTACTCACGGTGCTGGGTGCTCAGTGCTCGGGGTGCTGGGTGCTCAGTGCTCGGGGTGCTGGGTGCTCAGTGCTCGGGGTGCTGGGTGCTCAGTACTCAGGGTGCTGAGCGCTCAGTACTCAGGGTTCTGGGTGCTCAGTGCTAGGGGTGCTCGTTGCTCAGTACGTTGGGTGCTCAGTGCTCAGGGTGCTGGCTGCTCAGTGCTCAGGGTGCTGGGTGCTCAGTGCTCAGGGTGCTTGATGCTCAGTACTCAGGGTGCTGGGAGCTCAGGGCTCGGGGTGCTGGGTGCTCAGTATTCAGGGTGCTGGGTGCTCAGTGCTCAGGGTGCTGGGTACTCAGTGCTCAGGGTGCTGGGTGCTCAGTATTCAGGGTGCTGGGTGCTCAGTGCTCGGGGCGCTGGGTACTCAGTGCTCAGGGTGCTGGGTGCTCAGTACTCAGGGTGCTGGGTGCTCAGTACTCAGGGTGCTGGGTGCTCAGTGCTCGGGGTGCTGGGTGCTCAGTGCTCGGCGTGCTGGGTGCTCAGTGCTCGGGGTGCTCGGTGCTCAGTACTCAGGGTGCTGGGTGCTCAGTGCTCGAGGTGCTCAGTACTCAGGGTGCTGTGTGTTCAGTGCTCAGGGTGCTGGGTGCTCAGTACTCAGGATGCTCGGTGCTTAGTACTCAGCGTGCTGGGTGCTCAGTACTCCGGGTGCTGGGTGCTCAGTGCTCGGGGTGCTCGGTGCTCAGTACTCATTGCTCAGGGTGCTCAGTGCTCAGTGCTCAGGGTGCTGGGTGTTCAGTACTCAGGGTGCTTGGTGCTCAGTACTCGGGGTGCTGGTTGCTCAGTACTCAGGGTGCTGGGTGCTCAGTACTCAGGGTGCTGGGTGCTCAGTACTCGGGTGCTGGGTGCTCAGTGCTCAGGGTGCTGGGTGCTCAGTGCTCGGGGTGCTGGGTGCTCAGTACTCAGGGTGCTGCGTGCTCAGTACTCAGGGTGCTGGGTGCTCTGTGCTCGGGGTGCTGGGTGCTCAGTGCTCGCGGTGCTGGGTGCTCAGTGCTCGAGGTGCTCGGTGCTCAGTACTCAGGGTGCTGGGTGCTCAGTCCTCTAGGTGCTCAGTACTCAGGGTGCTGTGTGTTCAGTGCTCAGGGTGCTGGGTGCTCAGTACTCAGGGTGCTCGGTGCTTAGTACTCAGGGTGCTGGGTGCTCAGTACTCCGGGTGCTGGGTGCTCAGTGCTTGGGGTGCTCGGTGCTCAGTGCTCAGGGTGCTGGGTGCTTAGTGCTCGGGGTGCCCGGTGCTCAGTACTCGGGGTTCTGGGTGCTCAGTTCTCAGGGTACTAGGTGCTCAGTACGTTGGGTGCTCAGAACTCAGGGTGCTGGGTGCTCAGTGCTCAGGGTGCTAGGTGCTCAGTGCTCAGGGTGCTGGGTGCTCAGTGCTCAGGGTGCTGGGTGCTCAGTGCTCAGGGTGCTGGGTGCTCGGTGCTCTGGGTGCTGGGTGCTTAGTGCTCGGGGTGCCCGGTGCTCAGTACTCAGGGCGCTGGGTGCTCAGTGCTCAGGGTGCTGGGTGCTCAGTACTCAGGGTGCTGGGTGCTCGGTGCTCAGTACGCTGGGTGCTCAGTACTCAGGGTGCTGGGTGCTCAGTACTCAGGGTGCTCGGTGCTCAGTGCTCAGGGTGCTGGGTGCTCGGTGCTCGGGGTGCTGGGTGCTTAGTGCTCGGGGTGCCCGGTGCTCAGTACTCGGGGTTCTGGGTGCTCAGTGCTCAGGGTACTCGGTGCTCAGTACGTTGGGTGCTCAGTACTCAGGGTGCTGGGTGCTCAGTGCTCAGGGTGCTGGGTGCTCAGTGCTCAGGGTGCCGGGTGCTCAGTGCTCAGGGTGCTGGGTGCTCAGTGCTCAGGGTGATGGGTGCTCAGTGCTCAGGGTGCTGGGTGCTCGGTGCTCTGGGTGCTGGGTGCTTAGTGCTCGGGGTGCCCGGTGCTCAATACTCGGCGTGCTCAGTGCTCAGTACTCAGGGTGGTGGGTGCTCAGTGCTCAGGGTGCTGGGTGCTCAGTACTCAGGGTGCTGGGTGCTCGGTGCTCAGTACGCTGGGTGCTCAGTACTCAGGGTGCTGGGTGCTCAGTGCTCAGGGTGCTGGGTGCTCAGTGCTCGGGGTGCTGGGTGCTCAGTGCTCGGGGTGCTGGGTGCTCAGTGCTCGGGGTGCTCGGTGCTCAGTACTCAGGGTGCTGGGTGCTCAGTGCTCGATGTGCTCAGTACTCAGGGTGCTGTGTGTTCAGTGCTCAGGGTGCTGGGTGCTCAGTACTCAGGATGCTCGGTGCTTAGTACTCGGGGTGCTGGGTGCTCAGTGCTCGGGGTGCTCGGTGCTCAGTACTCAGTGCTCAGGGTGCTCAGTGCTCAGTGCTCAGGGTGCTGGGTGTTCAGTACTCAGGGTGCTTGGTGCTCAGTACTCGGGGTGCTGGGTGCTCAGTGCTCAGTACTCAGGGTGCTGGGTGCTCAGTGCTCGGGGTGCTGGGTGCTCAGTGCTCAGTACTCAGGGTGCTGGGTGCTCAGTGCTCAGGGTGCTGTGTGCTCAGTGCTCAGGGTGCTGGGTGCTCAGTGCTCAGGGTGCTGGGTACTCAGTGCTCAGGGTGCTGGGTGCTCATTCTCAGGGTGCTGGGTGCTCAGTACTCAGGTTGCTCAGTACTCTGGGTGCTCGGTGCTCAGTACTCATGGTGCTGGCTGCTCAGTACTCAGGGTGCTCGGTGCTCAGTTCTCAGGGTGCTCGGTGCTCAGTGTTTGGGGTGCTGGGTGCTCAGTACTCAGTGCTCAGGATGCTGGGTGCTCAGTGCTCAGGGTGCTGGGTGCTCAGTGCTCAGGGAGCTCAGTGGTCAGTGCTCAATACTTAGGGTGCTGGGTGCTCAGTACTCAGGGTGCTGGGTGCTCAGTGCTCGGGGTGCCCGGTGCTCAGTGCTCGGGGTGCTCGGTGCTCAGTTTTCAGGGTGCTGGGTGCTCAGTACTCACGGTGCTGGGTGCTCAGTGCTCGGGGTGCTGGGTGCTCAGTGCTCGGGGTGCTGGGTGCTCAGTGCTCGGGGTGCTGGGTGCTCAGTACTCAGGGTGCTGAGCGCTCAGTACTCAGGGTTCTGGGTGCTCAGTGCTCGGGGTGCTCGTTGCTCAGTACGTTGGGTGCTCAGTGCTCAGGGTGCTGGCTGCTCAGTGCTCAGGGTGCTGGGTGCTCAGTGCTCAGGGTGCTTGATGCTCAGTACTCAGGGTGCTGGGAGCTCAGGGCTCGGGGTGCTGGGTGCTCAGTATTCAGGGTGCTGGGTGCTCAGTGCTCAGGGTGCTGGGTACTCAGTGCTCAGGGTGCTGGGTGCTCAGTATTCAGGGTGCTGGGTGCTCAGTGCTCGGGGTGCTGGGTACTCAGTGCTCAGGGTGCTGGGTGCTCAGTACTCAGGGTGCTGGGTGCTCAGTACTCAGGGTGCTGGGTGCTCAGTGCTCGGGGTGCTGGGTGCTCAGTGCTCGGCGTGCTGTGTGCTCAGTGCTCGGGGTGCTCGGTGCTCAGTACTCAGGGTGCTGGGTGCTCAGTGCTCGAGGTGCTCAGTACTCAGGGTGCTGTGTGTTCAGTGCTCAGGGTGCTGGGTGCTCTGTACTCAGGATGCTCGGTGCTTAGTACTCAGCGTGCTGGGTGCTCAGTACTCCGGGTGCTGGGTGCTCAGTGCTCGGGGTGCTCGGTGCTCAGTACTCAGTGCTCAGGGTGCTCAGTGCTCAGTGCTCAGGGTGCTGGGTGTTCAGTACTCAGGGTGCTTGGTGCTCAGTACTCGGGGTGCTGGGTGCTCAGTACTCAGGGTGCTGGGTGCTCAGTACTCAGGGTGCTGGGTGCTCAGTACTCGGGTGCTGGGTGCTCAGTGCTCAGGGTGCTGGGTGCTCAGTGCTCGGGGTGCTGGGTGCTCAGTACTCAGGGTGCTGCGTGCTCAGTACTCAGGGTGCTGGGTGCTCTGTGCTCGGGGTGCTGGGTGCTCGGTGCTCAGTACTCAGGGTGCTGGGTGCTCAGTCCTCTAGGTGCTCAGTACTCAGGGTGCTGTGTGTTCAGTGCTCAGGGTGCTGGGTGCTCAGTACTCAGGGTGCTCGGTGCTTAGTACTCAGGGTGCTGGGTGCTCAGTACTCCGGGTGCTGGGTGCTCAGTGCTTGGGGTGCTCGGTGCTCAGTGCTCAGGGTGCTGGGTGCTTAGTGCTCGGGGTGCCCGGTGCTCAGTACTCGGGGTTCTGGGTGCTCAGTTCTCAGGGTACTAGGTGCTCAGTACGTTGGGTGCTCAGAACTCAGGGTGCTGGGTGCTCAGTGCTCAGGGTGCTTGGTGCTCAGTGCTCAGGGTGCTGGGTGCTCAGTGCTCAGTGTGCTGGGTGCTCAGTGCTCAGGGTGCTGGGTGCTCGGTGCTCTGGGTGCTGGGTGCTTAGTGCTCGGGGAGCCCGGTGCTCAGTACTCAGGGCGCTGGGTGCTCAGTGCTCAGGGTGCTGGGTGCTCAGTACTCAGGGTGCTGGGTGCTCGGTGCTCAGTACGCTGGGTGCTCAGTACTCAGGGTGCTGGGTGCTCAGTACTCAGGGTGCTCGGTGCTCAGTGCTCAGGGTGCTGCGTGCTCGGTGCTCGGGGTGCTGGGTGCTTAGTGCTCGGGGTGCCCGGTGCTCAGTACTCGGGGTTCTGGGTGCTCAGTGCTCAGGGTACTCGGTGCTCAGTACGTTGGGTGCTCAGTACTCAGGGTGCTGGGTGCTCAGTGCTCAGGGTGCTGGGTGCTCAGTGCTCAGGGTGCCGGGTGCTCAGTGCTCAGGGTGCTGGGTGCTCAGTGCTCAGGGTGCTGGGTGCTCAGTACTCAGGGTGCTGGGTGCTCGGTGCTCAGTACGCTGGGTGCTCAGTACTCAGGGTGCTGCGTGCTCAGTACTCAGGGTGCTCGGTGCTCAGTACTCAGGGTGCTGGGTGCTCATTGCTCGGGGTGCTGGGTGCTCAGTACTCAGGGTGCTGGGTGCTCAGTGCTCGGGGTGCTCGGTGCTCAGTACGCTGGGTGCTCAGTACTCAGGGTGCTGGGTGCTCAGTACTCAGGGTGCTGGGTGCTTAGTACTCAGGGTGCTGGGTGCTCAGTGCTCGGGGTGCTGGGTGCTCAGTGCTCAGTACTCAGGGTGCTGGGTGCTCAGGGCTCAGGTTGCTGGGTCCTCGGTGCTCAGTACGCTGGGTGCTCAGTACTCAGGGTGCTGGGTGCTCAGTACTCAGGGTGCTGGGTGCTCAGTACTCAGGGTGCTCGGTGCTCAGTACTCAGGGTGCTGGGTGCTCAGTGCTCGGGGTGCTGGGTGCTCAGTACTCAGGGTGCTGGGTGCTCAGTGCTCGGGGTGCTGGGTGCTCAGTACTCAGGGTGCTGGGTGCTCAGTGCTCAGGGTGATCAGTGCTCAGTACTCAGGGTGCTGGGTTCTCAGTGCTCAGGGTGATGGGTGCTCAGTCCTCAGGGTGCTCAGTACTCAGGCTGCTGGGTGCTCAGTGCTCAGTACTCATGGTGCTCAGTACTCAGGGTGCTGGATGCTCAGTGCTCGGGGTGCTGGGTGCTCAGCACTCAGCGTGCTGGGTGCTCAGTGCCCAGGGTGCTGGGTGCTCAGTACTCAGGGTGCTGGGTGCTCAGTACTCAGGGTGCTGGGTGCTCAGTGCTCAGGGTGATCAGTGCTCAGTACTCAGTGTGCTGGGTGCTCAGTGCTAGCGGTGCTGGGTGCTCAGCACTCAGCGTGCTGGGTGCTCAGTGCCCAGGGTGCTGGGTGCTCAGTACTCAGGGTGCTGGGTGCTCAGTACTCAGGGTGCTGGGTGCTCAGTGCTCAGGGTGATCAGTGCTCAGTACTCAGGGTGCTGGGTGCTCATTGCTCAGGGTGCTGTGTGCTCAGTACTCAGGGTGCTAGGTGCTCAGCACTCAGGGTGCTGGGTGCTCAGTGCCCAGGGTGCTGGGTGCTCAGTACTCAGGGTGCTGGGTGCTCAGTACTCAGGGTGCTGGGTGCTCAGTGCTCAGGGTGATCAGTGCTCAGTACTCAGGGTGCTGGGTGCTCAGTACTCAGGGTGCTGGGTGCTCAGTACTCACGGTTCTGGGTTCTCAGTACTCGGGGTGCTGGGTGCTCATTACTCAGGGTGCTGGGTGCTCAGTGCTCGGGGTGCTCGGTGCTCAGTGCTCAGGATGCTCGGTGCTCAGAACTCTTGGTGCTGGGTGCTCAGTACTCAGGGTGCTGGGTGCTCAGTGCTCAGGGTGCTGGGTACTCAGTGCTCAGGGTGCTGGGTGCTTAGTATTCAGGGTGCTGGGTGCTCAGTGCTCAGGGTGCTGGGTTCTCAGTGCTCAGGGTGCTGGGTGCTCAGTACTCAGGGTGCTGGGTGCTCAGTACTCAGGGTGCTGGGTGCTCAGTGCTCGGGGTGCTGGGTGCTCAGTGCTCGGGGTGCTGGGTGCTCAGTGCTCGGGGTGCTCGGTGCTCAGTACTCAGGGTGCTGGGTGCTCAGTGCTCGAGGTGCTCAGTACTCAGGGTGCTGTGTGTTCAGTGCTCAGGGTGCTGGGTGCTCAGTACTCAGGATGCTCGGTGCTTAGTACTCGGGGTGCTGGGTGCTCAGTGCTCGGGGTGCTCGGTGCTCAGTACTCAGTGCTCAGGGTGCTCACTGCTCAGTGCTCAGGGTGCTGGGTGTTCAGTACTCAGGGTGCTTGGTGCTCAGTACTCGGGGTGCTGGGTGCTCAGTGCTCAGTACTCAGGGTGCTGGGTGCTCAGTGCTCGGGGTGCTGGGTGCTCAGTGCTCAGTACTCAGGGTGCTGGGTGCTCAGTGCTCAGGGTGCTGTGTGCTCAGTGCTCAGGGTGCTGGGTGCTCAGTGCTCAGGGTGCTGGGTACTCAGTGCTCAGGGTGCTGGGTGCTCATTCTCAGGGTGCTGGGTGCTCAGTACTCAGGTTGCTCAGTACTCTGGGTGCTCGGTGCTCAGTACTCATGGTGCTGGCTGCTCAGTACTCAGGGTGCTCGGTGCTCAGTTCTCAGGGTGCTCGGTGCTCAGTGTTTGGGGTGCTGGGTGCTCAGTACTCAGTGCTCAGGATGCTGGGTGCTCAGTGCTCAGGGTGCTGGGTGCTCAGTGCTCAGGGAGCTCAGTGGTCAGTGCTCAATACTTAGGGTGCTGGGTGCTCAGTACTCAGGGTGCTGGGTGCTCAGTGCTCGGGGTGCCCGGTGCTCAGTGCTCGGGGTGCTCGGTGCTCAGTTTTCAGGGTGCTGGGTGCTCAGTACTCACGGTGCTGGGTGCTCAGTGCTCGGGGTGCTGGGTGCTCAGTGCTCGGGGTGCTGGGTGCTCAGTGCTCGGGGTGCTGGGTGCTCAGTACTCAGGGTGCTCAGCGCTCAGTACTCAGGGTTCTGGGTGCTCAGTGCTCGGGGTGCTCGTTGCTCAGTACGTTGGGTGCTCAGTGCTCAGGGTGCTGGCTGCTCAGTGCTCAGGGTGCTGGGTGCTCAGTGCTCAGGGTGCTTGATGCTCAGTACTCAGGGTGCTGGGAGCTCAGGGCTCGAGGTGCTGGGTGCTCAGTATTCAGGGTGCTGGGTGCTCAGTGCTCAGGGTGCTGGGTACTCAGTGCTCAGGGTGCTGGGTTCTCAGTATTCAGGGTGCTGGGTGCTCAGTGCTCACGGTGCTGGGTGCTCAGTGCTCAGGGTGCTGGGTGCTCAGTACTCAGGGTGCTGGGTGCTCAGTGCTCGGGGTGCTGGGTGCTCAGTGCTCGGCGTGCTGGGTGCTCAGTGCTCGGGGTGCTCGGTGCTCAGTACTCAGGGTGCTGGGTGCTCAGTGCTCGAGGTGCTCAGTACTCAGGGTGCTGTGTGTTCAGTGCTCAGGGTGCTGGGTGCTCAGTACTCAGGATGCTCGGTGCTTAGTACTCAGCGTGCTGGGTGCTCAGTACTCCGGGTGCTGGGTGCTCAGTGCTCGGGGTGCTCGGTGCTCAGTACTCAGTGCTCAGTGTGCTCAGTGCTCAGTGCTCAGGGTGCTGGGTGTTCAGTACTCAGGGTGCTTGGTGCTCAGTACTCGGGGTGCTGGGTGCTCAGTACCCAGGGTGCTGGGTGCTCAGTACTCAGGGTGCTGGGTGCTCAGTACTCGGGTGCTGGGTGCTCAGTGCTCAGGGTGCTGGGTGCTCAGTGCTCGGGATGCTGGGTGCTCAGTACTCAGGGTGCTGCGTGCTCAGTACTCAGGGTGCTGGGTGCTCTGTGCTCGGGGTGCTGGGTGCTCAGTGCTCGCGGTGCTGGGTGCTCAGTGCTCGAGGTGCTCGGTGCTCAGTACTCAGGGTGCTGGGTGCTCAGTCCTCTAGGTGCTCAGTACTCAGGGTGCTGTGTGTTCAGTGCTCAGGGTGCTGGGTGCTCAGTACTCAGGGTGCTCGGTGCTTAGTACTCAGGGTGCTGGGTGCTCAGTACTCCGGGTGCTGGGTGCCCAGTGCTTGGGGTGCTCGGTGCTCACTGCTCAGGGTGCTGGGTGCTTAGTGCTCGGGGTGCCCGGTGCTCAGTACTCGGGGTTCTGGGTGCTCAGTGCTCAGGGTACTAGGTGCTCAGTACGTTGGGTGCTCAGAACTCAGGGTGCTGGGTGCTCAGTGCTCAGGGTGCTAGGTGCTCAGTGCTCAGGGTGCTGGGTGCTCAGTGCTCAGGGTGCTGGGTGCTCAGTGCTCAGGGTGCTGGGTGCTCGGTGCTCTGGGTGCTGGGTGCTTAGTGCTCGGGGTGCCCGGTGCTCAGTACTCGGGGTGCTCAGTGCTCAGTACTCAGGGTGCTGGGTGCTCAGTGCTCAGGGTGCTGGGTGCTCAGTACTCAGGATGCTGGGTGCTCGGTGCTCAGTACGCTGGGTGCTCAGTACTCAGGGTGCTGGGTGCACAGTACTCAGGGTGCTCGGTGCTCAGTGCTCAGGGTGCTGGGTGCTCGGTGCTCGGGGTGCTGAGTGCTTAGTGCTCTGGTTGCTATGTGCTCAGTACTCAGGGTGCTGGGTGCTCAGTGCTCAGTACTCAGGGTGCTGGGTGCTCAGTGCTCAGGGTGCTGGGTGCTCAGTGCTCAGGGTGCTGGGTGCTTGGTGCTCGGGGTGCTGGGTGCTTAGTGCTCGGGTTGCTGGGTGCTCAGTACTCAGGGTGCTGGGTGCTCAGTGCTCGGGGTGCTGGGTGCTCAGTGCTCAGTACTCAGGGTGCTCTGTGCTCAGTGCTCAGGGTGCTGTGTGCTCAGTGCTCAGGGTGCTGGGTGCTCAGTACTCAGGGTGCTGGGTGCTCAGTACTCAGGGTGCTGGGTGCTCTGTGCTCGGGGTGCTGGGTGCTCAGTGCTCGCGGTGCTGGGTGCTCAGTGCTCAGGGTGCTCGGTGCTCAGTACTCAGGGTGCTGGGTGCTCAGTGCTCGAGGTGCTCAGTACTCAGGGTGCTGTGTGTTCAGTGCTCAGTGTGCTGGGTGCTCAGTACTCAGGGTGCTCTGTGCTTAGTACTCAGACTGCTGGGTGCTCAGTACTCCGGGTGCTGGGTGCTCAGTGCTCGGGGTGCTCGGTGCTCAGTGCTCAAGGTGCTGGGTGCTCAGTACTCAGGGTGCTCATTGCTCAGGGTGCTGGGTGCTCAGTACTCAGGGTGCTGGGTGCTCAGTGCTCAGGGTGCACAGTGCTTGGGGTGCAGGGTGCTCAGTACTCAGGGTGCTCGGTGCTCAGTACTCGGGGTGCTGGGTGCTAATTAATCAGGGTGATGGGTGCTCAGTACTCAGGGTGCACAGTGCTTGGGGTGCAGGGTGCTCAGTACTCAGGGTGCTCTGTGCTTGTGGTGCTGGGTGCTCAGTACTCAGGGTGCTGGGTGCTCAGTGCTCAGGGTGTTGGGTGCTAAGTACTCAGGGTGCTGGGTGCTCAGTACTCAGGGTGCTGGGTGCACAGTGCTCGGGGTGCTGGGTGCTCAGTGCTCGGGGTGCGGGGTGCTCAGTGCTCGGGGTGGTGGGTGCTCAGTTCTCGGGGTTCTGGGTGCTCAGTGCTCAGGGTGCTGGGTGCTCAGTGCTCGGGGTGCTGGGTGCTCAGTGCTCGGGGTGCTTGGTGCTCAGTGCTCGGGGTGCTGGGTGCTCAGTGCTCGGGGTGCTTGGTGCTCAGTGCTCGGGGTGCTGGGTGCTCAGTGCTCAAGGTGCTGGGTGCTCGGTGCTCGGGGTGCTGGGTGCTTAGTGCTCGGGGTGCCCGGTGCTCAGTACTCGGGGTTCTGGGTGCTCAGTGCTCAGGGTACTCGGTGCTCAGTACGTTGGGTGCTCAGTACTCAGGGTGCTGGTTGCTCAGTGCTCAGGGTGCTGGGTGCTCAGTGCTCAGGATGCCGGGTGCGCAGTGCTCAGGGTGCTGGGTGCTCAGTGCTCAGGGTGCTGGGTGCTCAGTGCTCAGGGTGCTGGGTGCTCGGTGCTCTGGGTGCTGGGTGCTTAGTGCTCGGGGTGCCCGGTGCTCAATACTCGGCGTGCTCAGTGCTCAGTACTCAGGGTGGTGGGTGCTCAGTGCTCAGGTTGCTGGGTGCTCAGTACTCAGGGTGCTGGGTGCTCGGTGCTCAGTACGCTGGGTGCTCAGTACTCAGGGTGCTGGGTGCTCAGTACTCAGGGTGCTCGGTGCTCAGTACTCAGGGTGCTGGGTGCTCAGTGCTCGGGGTGCTGGGTGCTCAGTACTCAGGGTGCTGGGTGCTCAGTGCTCGGGGTGCTCGGTGCTCAGTACGCTGGGTGCTCAGTACTCAGGGTGCTGGGTGCTCAGTACTCAGGGTGCTGGGTGCTTAGTACTCAGGGTGCTGGGTGCTCAGTGCCCGGGGTGCTGGGTGCTCAGTGCTCAGTACTCATGGTGCTGGGTGCTCAGGGCTCAGGTTGCTGGGTCCTCGGTGCTCAGTACGCTGGGTGCTCAGTACTCAGGGTGCTGGGTGCTCAGTACTCAGGGTGCTCGGTGCTCAGTACTCAGGGTGCTGGGTGCTCAGTGCTCGGGGTGCTGGGTGCTCAGTACTCAGGGTGCTGGGTGCTCAGTGCTCGGGGTGCTCGGTGCTCAGTACGCTGGGTGCTCAGTATTCAGGCTGCTGGGTGCTCAGTACTCAGGGTGCTGGGTGCTCAGTGCTCAGGGTGCTGGGTGCTCAGTGCTCGGGGTGCTCAGTGCTAAGTACTCAGGGTGCTGGGTGCTCAGTACTCAGGGTGCTGGGTGCTCAGTACTCAGAGTGCTGGGTGCTCAGTGCTCGTAGTGCTGGGTGCTCAGTGCTCAGGGTGCTCAGTGCTCAGTACTCAGGGTGCTGGGTGCTCATTACTCAGGCTGCTGGGTGCTCAGTGCTCAGGGTGCTCAGTGCTCAGTGCTCGTCGTGCTGGGTGCTCAGTGCTCAGGGTGCTCAGTGCTCAGTACTCAGGGTGCTGGGTGCTCAGTGCTCAGGGTGCTGGGTGCTCAGTGCTCGGGGTGCTCAGTGCTAAGTACTCAGGGTGCTGGGTGCTCAGTACTCAGGGTGCTGGGTGCTCAGTACTCAGAGTGCTGGGTGCTCAGTGCTCGTAGTGCTGGGTGCTCAGTGCTCAGGGTGCTCAGTGCTCAGTACTCAGAGTGCTGGGTGCTCAGTGCTCGTAGTGCTGGGTGCTCAGTACTCAGGGTGCTGGGTGCTCAGTGCTCAGGGTGCTCGGTGCTCAGTACTCATGGTGCTGGGTGCTCATTCTCAGGGTGCTGGGTGCTCAGTACTCAGGTTTCTCAGTACTCTGGGTGCTCGGTGCTCAGTACTCATGGTGCTGGCTGCTCAGTACTCAGGGTGCTCGGTGCTCAGTTCTCAGGGTGCTCGGTGCTCAGTACGTTGGGTGCTCAGTGCTCAGGGTGCTGGCTGCTCAGTGCTCAGGGTGCTGGGTGCTCAGTGCTCAGGGTGCTTGATGCTCAGTACTCAGGGTGCTGGGTGCTCAGTGCTCAGGGTGCTGGGTGCTCAGTGCTCAGGGTGCTGGGTGCTCAGTGCTCAGGGTGCTGGGTGCTCAGTACTCAGGGTGCTGGGTGCTCAGTACTCGGGGTGCTGGGTGCTCAGTACTCAGGGTGCTCGGTGCTCAGTGCTTGGGGTGCTGGGTGCTCAGTACTCAGGGTGCTGGGTGCTCAGTTCTCAGGGTGCTGCGTGCTCAGTGCTCAGGGTGCTGGGTGCTCAGTACTCAGTGCTCAGGATTCTGGGTGCTCAGTGCTCGGGCTGCTGGGTGCTCAGTGCTCAGGGTGCTGGGTGCTCAGTACTCAGGGTGCTGGGTTCTCAGTACTCAGGGTGGTGGGTGCACAGTGCTAGGGGTGCTGGGTGCTCAGTGCTCGGGGTCTGGGTGCTCAGTACTCAGGGTGCTGGGTGCTCAGTACTCAGGGTGCTGGGTGCTCAGTGCTCAGGGTGCTGGGTGCTCAGTGCTCTGGGTGCTGGGTGCTCAGTGCTCAGGGTGCTGGGTGCTCAGTGCTCGGGGTGCTGGGTGCTCAGTGCTCGGGGTGCTGGGTGCTCAGTGCTCGGGGTGCTCGGTGCTCAGTACTCAGGGTGCTGGGTGCTCAGTGCTCGAGGTGCTCAGTACTCAGGGTGCTGTGTGTTCAGTGCTCAGGGTGCTGGGTGCTCAGTACTCAGGATGCTCGGTGCTTAGTACTCGGGGTGCTGGGTGCTCAGTGCTCGGGGTGCTCGGTGCTCAGTACTCAGTGCTCAGGGTGCTCAGTGCTCAGTGCTCAGGGTGCTGGGTGTTCAGTACTCAGGGTGCTTGGTGCTCAGTACTCGGGGTGCTGGGTGCTCAGTGCTCAGTACTCAGGGTGCTGGGTGCTCAGTGCTCGGGGTGCTGGGTGCTCAGTGCTCAGTACTCAGGGTGCTGGGTGCTCAGTGCTCAGGGTGCTGTGTGCTCAGTGCTCAGGGTGCTGGGTGCTCAGTGCTCAGGGTGCTGGGTACTCAGTGCTCAGGGTGCTGGGTGCTCATTCTCAGGGTGCTGGGTGCTCAGTACTCAGGTTGCTCAGTACTCTGGGTGCTCGGTGCTCAGTACTCATGGTGCTGGCTGCTCAGTACTCAGGGTGCTCGGTGCTCAGTTCTCAGGGTGCTCGGTGCTCAGTGTTTGGGGTGCTGGGTGCTCAGTACTCAGTGCTCAGGATGCTGGGTGCTCAGTGCTCAGGGTGCTGGGTGCTCAGTGCTCAGGGAGCTCAGTGGTCAGTGCTCAATACTTAGGGTGCTGGGTGCTCAGTACTCAGGGTGCTGGGTGCTCAGTGCTCGGGGTGCCCGGTGCTCAGTGCTCGGGGTGCTCGGTGCTCAGTTTTCAAGGTGCTGGGTGCTCAGTACTCACGGTGCTGGGTGCTCAGTGCTCGGGGTGCTGGGTGCTCAGTGCTCGGGGTGCTGGGTGCTCAGTGCTCGGGGTGCTGGGTGCTCAGTACTCAGGGTGCTCAGCGCTCAGTACTCAGGGTTCTGGGTGCTCAGTGCTCGGGGTGCTCGTTGCTCAGTACGTTGGGTGCTCAGTGCTCAGGGTGCTGGCTGCTCAGTGCTCAGGGTGCTGGGTGCTCAGTGCTCAGGGTGCTTGATGCTCAGTACTCAGGGTGCTGGGAGCTCAGGGCTCGAGGTGCTGGGTGCTCAGTATTCAGGGTGCTGGGTGCTCAGTGCTCAGGGTGCTGGGTACTCAGTGCTCAGGGTGCTGGGTGCTCAGTATTCAGGGTGCTGGGTGCTCAGTGCTCACGGTGCTGGGTGCTCAGTGCTCAGGGTGCTGGGTGCTCAGTACTCAGGGTGCTGGGTGCTCAGTGCTCGGGGTGCTGGGTGCTCAGTGCTCGGCGTGCTGGGTGCTCAGTGCTCGGGGTGCTCGGTGCTCAGTACTCAGGGTGCTGGGTGCTCAGTGCTCGAGGTGCTCAGTACTCAGGGTGCTGTGTGTTCAGTGCTCAGGGTGCTGGGTGCTCAGTACTCAGGATGCTCGGTGCTTAGTACTCAGCGTGCTGGGTGCTCAGTACTCCGGGTGCTGGGTGCTCAGTGCTCGGGGTGCTCGGTGCTCAGTACTCAGTGCTCAGTGTGCTCAGTGCTCAGTGCTCAGGGTGCTGGGTGTTCAGTACTCAGGGTGCTTGGTGCTCAGTACTCGGGGTGCTGGGTGCTCAGTACTCAGGGTGCTGGGTGCTCAGTACTCAGGGTGCTGGGTGCTCAGTACTCGGGTGCTGGGTGCTCAGTGCTCAGGGTGCTGGGTGCTCAGTGCTCGGGGTGCTGGGTGCTCAGTACTCAGGGTGCTGCGTGCTCAGTACTCAGGGTGCTGGGTGCTCTGTGCTCGGGGTGCTGGGTGCTCAGTGCTCGCGGTGCTGTGTGCTCAGTGCTCGAGGTGCTCGGTGCTCAGTACTCAGGGTGCTGGGTGCTCAGTCCTCTAGGTGCTCAGTACTCAGGGTGCTGTGTGTTCAGTGCTCAGGGTGCTGGGTGCTCAGTACTCAGGGTGCTCGGTGCTTAGTACTCAGGGTGCTGGGTGCTCAGTACTCCGGGTGCTGGGTGCCCAGTGCTTGGGGTGCTCGGTGCTCAGTGCTCAGGGTGCTGGGTGCTTAGTGCTCGGGGTGCCCGGTGCTCAGTACTCGGGGTTCTGGGTGCTCAGTGCTCAGGGTACTAGGTGCTCAGTACGTTGGGTGCTCAGAACTCAGGGTGCTGGGTGCTCAGTGCTCAGGGTGCTAGGTGCTCAGTGCTCAGGGTGCTGGGTGCTCAGTGCTCAGGGTGCTGGGTGCTCAGTGCTCAGGGTGCTGGGTGCTCGGTGCTCTGGGTGCTGGGTGCTTAGTGCTCGGGGTGCCCGGTGCTCAGTACTCGGGGTGCTCAGTGCTCAGTACTCAGGGTGCTGGGTGCTCAGTGCTCAGGGTGCTGGGTGCTCAGTACTCAGGGTGCTGGGTGCTCGGTGCTCAGTACGCTGGGTGCTCAGTACTCAGGGTGCTGGGTGCTCAGTACTCAGGGTGCTCGGTGCTCAGTGCTCAGGGTGCTGGATGCTCGGTGCTCGGGGTGCTGAGTGCTTAGTGCTCTGGTTGCTATGTGCTCAGTACTCAGGGTGCTGGGTGCTCAGTGCTCAGTACTCAGGGTGCTGGGTGCTCAGTGCTCAGGGTGCTGGGTGCTCAGTGCTCAGGGTGCTGGGTGCTTGGTGCTCGGGGTGCTGGGTGCTTAGTGCTCGGGTTGCTGGGTGCTCAGTACTCAGGGTGCTGGGTGCTCAGTGCTCGGGGTGCTGGGTGCTCAGTGCTCAGTACTCAGGGTGCTCTGTGCTCAGTGCTCAGGGTGCTGTGTGCTCAGTGCTCAGGGTGCTGGGTGCTCAGTACTCAGGGTGCTGGGTGCTCAGTACTCAGGGTGCTGGGTGCTCTGTGCTCGGGGTGCTGGGTGCTCAGTGCTCGCGGTGCTGGGTGCTCAGTGCTCAGGGTGCTCGGTGCTCAGTACTCAGGGTGCTGGGTGCTCAGTGCTCGAGGTGCTCAGTACTCAGGGTGCTGTGTGTTCAGTGCTCAGTGTGCTGGGTGCTCAGTACTCAGGGTGCTCGGTGCTTAGTACTCAGACTGCTGGGTGCTCAGTACTCCGGGTGCTGGGTGCTCAGTGCTCGGGGTGCTCGGTGCTCAGTGCTCAAGGTGCTGGGTGCTCAGTACTCAGGGAGCTCATTGCTCAGGGTGCTGGGTGCTCAGTACTCAGGGTGCTGGGTGCTCAGTGCTCAGGGTGCTCGGTGCTCAGTACGTTGGGTGCTCAGTACTCAGGGTGCTCGGTGCTCAGTACTCGGGGTGCTGGGTGCTCATTAATCAGGGTGATGGGTGCTCAGTACTCAGGGTGCACAGTGCTTGGGGTGCAGGGTGCTCAGTACTCAGGGTGCTCTGTGCTTGTGGTGCTGGGTGCTCAGTACTCAGGGTGCTGGGTGCTCAGTGCTCAGGGTGTTGGGTGCTAAGTACTCAGGGTGCTGGGTGCTCAGTACTCAGGGTGCTGGGTGCACAGTGCTCGGGGTGCTGGGTGCTCAGTGCTCGGGGTGCGGGGTGCTCAGTGCTCGGGGTGCTGGGTGCTCAGTTCTCGGGGTTCTGGGTGCTCAGTGCTCAGGGTGCTGGGTGCTCAGTGCTCGGGGTGCTGGGTGCTCAGTGCTCGGGGTGCTTGGTGCTCAGTGCTCGGAGTGCTGGGTGCTCAGTGCTCGGGGTGCTTGGTGCTCAGTGCTCGGGGTGCTGGGTGCTCAGTGCTCAAGGTGCTGGGTGCTCGGTGCTCGGGGTGCTAGGTGCTTAGTGCTCGGGGTGCCCGGTGCTCAGTACTCGGGGTTCTGGGTGCTCAGTGCTCAGGGTACTCGGTGCTCAGTACGTTGGGTGCTCAGTACTCAGGGTTCTGGTTGCTCAGTGCTCAGGGTGCTGGGTGCTCAGTGCTCAGGGTGCCGGGTGCTCAGTGCTCAGGGTGCTGGGTGCTCAGTGCTCAGGGTGCTGGGTGCTCAGTGCTCAGGGTGCTGGGTGCTCGGTGCTCTGGGTGCTGGGTGCTTAGTGCTCGGGGTGCCCGGTGCTCAATACTCGGCGTGCTCAGTGCTCAGTACTCAGGGTGGTGGGTGCTCAGTGCTCAGGTTGCTGGGTGCTCAGTACTCAGGGTGCTGGGTGCTCGGTGCTCAGTACGCTGGGTGCTCAGTACTCAGGGTGCTGGGTGCTCAGTACTCAGGGTGCTCGGTGCTCAGTACTCAGGGTGCTGGGTGCTCAGTGCTCGGGGTGCTGGGTGCTCAGTACTCAGGGTGCTGGGTGCTCAGTGCTCGGGGTGCTCGGTGCTCAGTACGCTGGGTGCTCAGTACTCAGGGTGCTGGGTGATCAGTACACAGGGTGCTGGGTGCTTAGTACTCAGGGTGCTGGGTGCTCAGTGCTCGGGGTGCTGGGTGCTCAGTGCTCAGTACTCAGGGTGCTGGGTGCTCAGGGCTCAGGTTGCTGGGTCCTCGGTGCTCAGTACGCTGGGTGCTCAGTACTCAGGGTGCTGGGTGCTCAGTACTCAGGGTGCTCGGTGCTCAGTACTCAGGGTGCTGGGTGCTCAGTGCTCGGGGTGCTGGGTGCTCAGTACTCAGGGTGCTGGGTGCTCAGTGCTCGGGGTGCTCGGTGCTCAGTACGCTGGGTGCTCAGTATTCAGGGTGCTGGGTGCTCAGTACTCAGGGTGCTGGGTGCTCAGTGCTCAGGGTGCTGGGTGCTCAGTGCTCGGGGTGCTCAGTGCTAAGTACTCAGGGTGCTGGGTGCTCAGTACTCAGGGTGCTGGGTGCTCAGTACTCAGAGTGCTGGGTGCTCAGTGCTCGTAGTGCTGGGTGCTCAGTGCTCACGGTGCTCAGTGCTCAGTACTCAGGGTGCTGGGTGCTCATTACTCAGGCTGCTGGGTGCTCAGTGCTCAGGGTGCTCAGTGCTCAGTGCTCGTAGTGCTGGGTGCTCAGTGCTCAGGGTGCTCAGTGCTCAGTACTCAGGTTGCTGGGTGCTCAGTGCTCAGGGTGCTGGGTGCTCAGTGCTCGGGGTGCTCAGTGCTAAGTACTCAGGGTGCTGGGTGCTCAGTACTCAGGGTGCTGGGTGCTCAGTACTCAGAGTGCTGGGTGCTCAGTGCTCGTAGTGCTGGGTGCTCAGTGCTCAGGGTGCTCAGTGCTCAGTACTCAGAGTGCTGGGTGCTCAGTGCTCGTAGTGCTGGGTGCTCAGTACTCAGGGTGCTGGGTGCTCAGTGCTCAGGGTGCTCGGTGCTCAGTACTCATGGTGCTGGGTGCTCATTCTCAGGGTGCTGGGTGCTCAGTACTCAGGTTTCTCAGTACTCTGGGTGCTCGGTGCTCAGTACTCATGGTGCTGGCTGCTCAGTACTCAGGGTGCTCGGTGCTCAGTTCTCAGGGTGCTCGGTGCTCAGTACGTTGGGTGCTCAGTGCTCACGGTGCTGGCTGCTCAGTGCTCAGGGTGCTGGGTGCTCAGTGCTCAGGGTGCTTGATGCTCAGTACTCAGGGTGCTGGGTGCTCAGTGCTCAGGGTGCTGGGTGCTCAGTGCTCAGGGTGCTGGGTGCTCAGTGCTCAGGGTGCTGGGTGCTCAGTACTCAGGGTGCTGGGTGCTCAGTACTCGGGGTGCTGGGTGCTCAGTACTCAGGGTGCTCGGTGCTCAGTGCTTGGGGTGCTGGGTGCTCAGTGCTCAGGTTGCTGGGTGCTCAGTACTCAGGGTGCTGGGTGCTCGGTGCTCAGTACGCTGGGTGCTCAGTACTCAGGGTGCTGGGTGCTCAGTACTCAGGGTGCTCGGTGCTCAGTACTCAGGGTGCTGTGTGCTCTGTGCTCGGGGTGCTGGGTGCTCAGTACTCAGGGTGCTGGGTGCTCAGTGCTCGGGGTGCTCGGTGCTCAGTACGCTGGGTGCTCAGTACTCAGGGTGCTGGGTGCTCAGTACACAGGGTGCTGGGTGCTTAGTACTCAGGGTGCTGGGTGCTCAGTGCTCGGGGTGCTGGGTGCTCAGTGCTCAGTACTCAGGGTGCTGGGTGCTCAGGGCTCAGGTTGCTGGGTCCTCGGTGCTCAGTACGCTGGGTGCTCAGTACTCAGGGTGCTGGGTGCTCAGTACTCAGGGTGCTCGGTGCTCAGTACTCAGGGTGCTGGGTGCTCAGTGCTCGGGGTGCTGGGTGCTCAGTACTCAGGGTGCTGGGTGCTCAGTGCTCGGGGTGCTCGGTGCTCAGTACGCTGGGTGCTCAGTATTCAGGGTGCTGGGTGCTCAGTACTCAGGGTGCTGGGTGCTCAGTGCTCAGGGTGCTGGGTGCTCAGTGCTCGGGGTGCTCAGTGCTAAGTACTCAGGGTACTGGGTGCTCAGTACTCAGGGTGCTGGGTGCTCAGTACTCAGAGTGCTGGGTGCTCAGTGCTCGTAGTGCTGGGTGCTCAGTGCTCAGGGTGCTCAGTGCTCAGTACTCAGGGTGCTGGGTGCTCATTACTCAGGCTGCTGGGTGCTCAGTGCTCAGGGTGCTCAGTGCTCAGTGCTCGTAGTGCTGGGTGCTCAGTGCTCAGGGTGCTCAGTGCTCAGTACTCAGGGTGCTGGGTGCTCAGTGCTCAGGGTGCTGGGTGATCAGTGCTCGGGGTGCTCAGTGCTAAGTACTCAGGGTGCTGGGTGCTCAGTACTCAGGGTGCTGGGTGCTCAGTACTCAGAGTGCTGGGTGCTCAGTGCTCGTAGTGCTGGGTGCTCAGTGCTCAGGGTGCTCAGTGCTCAGTACTCAGAGTGCTGGGTGCTCAGTGCTCGTAGTGCTGGGTGCTCAGTACTCAGGGTGCTGGGTGCTCAGTGCTCAGGGTGCTCGGTGCTCAGTACTCATGGTGCTGGGTGCTCATTCTCAGGGTGCTGGGTGCTCAGTACTCAGGTTTCTCAGTACTCTGGGTGCTCGGTGCTCAGTACTCATGGTGCTGGCTGCTCAGTACTCAGGGTGCTCGGTGCTCAGTTCTCAGGGTGCTCGGTGCTCAGTACGTTGGGTGCTCAGTGCTCAGGGTGCTGGGTGCTCAGTGCTCAGGGTGCTGGGTGCTCAGTGCTCAGGGTGCTTGATGCTCAGTACTCAGGGTGCTGGGTGCTCAGTGCTCAGGGTGCTGGGTGCTCAGTGCTCAGGGTGCTGGGTGCTCAGTGCTCAGGGTGCTGGGTGCTCAGTACTCAGGGTGCTGGGTGCTCAGTACTCGGGGTGCTGGGTGCTCAGTACTCAGGGTGCTCGGTGCTCAGTGCTTGGGGTGCTGGGTGCTCAGTACTCAGGGTGCTGGGTGCTCAGTTCTCAGGGTGCTGCGTGCTCAGTGCTCAGGGTGCTGGGTGCTCAGTACTCAGTGCTCAGGATTCTGGGTGCTCAGTGCTCGGGCTGCTGGGTGCTCAGTGCTCAGGGTGCTGGGTGCTCAGTACTCAGGGTGCTGGGTTCTCAGTACTCAGGGTGGTGGGTGCACAGTGCTAGGGGTGCTGGGTGCTCAGTGCTCGGGGTCTGGGTGCTCAGTACTCAGGGTGCTGGGTGCTCAGTACTCAGTGTGCTGGGTGCTCAGTGCTCAGGGTGCTGGGTGCTCAGTGCTCTGGGTGCTGGGTGCTCAGTGCTCAGGGTGCTGGGTGCTCAGTGCTCTGGGTGCTTGGTGCTCAGTGCTCGGGGTGCTGGGTGCTGAGTGCTCAGGGTGCTGGGTGCTCAGTGCTCGGGGTGCTCGGTGCTCAGTACACAGGGTGCTAGGTGCTCAGTGCTCGGGGTGCTGGGTGCTCAGTGCTCAGTGCTCGTAGTGCTGGGTGCTCAGTGCTCAGGGTGCTCAGTGCTCAGTACTCAGGGTGCTGGGTGCTCAGTGCTCAGGGTGCTGGGTGCTCAGTGCTCGGGGTGCTCGGTGCTCAGTACTCAGGGTGCTGGGTGCTCAGTGCTCAGGGTGCTCGGTGCTCAGTACTCAGGATGCTGGGTGCTCAGTGCTCGGTGTGCTCGGTGCTCAGTACGTTGGGTGCTCAGTACTCAGGGTGCTGGGTGCTCAGTGCTCAGGGTGATCGGTGCTCAGTACTCAGGGTGCTCAGTACTCAGGGTGCTGGGTGCTCAGGGCTCGGGGTGCTGGGAGCTCACTACTCAGGGTGCTGTGTGCTCAGTGCTCGGGGTGCTGGGTGCTGAGTGCTCAGGGTGCTGGGTGCTCTGTACTCGGGGTGCTCGGTGCTCAGTACTCAGGGTGCTGGGTGCTCAGTACTCAGGGTGCTGGGTGCTCATTCTCGGGGTGCTGGGTGCTCAGTGCTCGGGGTGCTGGGTGCTCAGTACTCGGGGTGCTGGGTGCTCAGTGCTCAGCGTGCTGTGTGCTATGTACTCAGGGTGCTCGGTTCTCAGTACTCAGGGTGCTGGGTGCTCATTCTCGGGTGCTGGGTGCTCAGTGCTCAGGGTGCTGTGTGCTAAGTGCTCAGGGTCCTCGGTGCTCAGTCCTCAGGCTGCTCAGTACTCAGCATGCTTTGTGCTCAGTGCTCAGGGTGCTGGGTGCTCAGTACTCAGGGTGCTGGGTGCTCAGTACTCAGGGTGCTGGGTGCTCAGTGCTCGGGGTGCTCGGTTCTCAGTACTCAGGGTGCTGGGTGCTCAGTACTCACGGTGCTGGGTGCTCAGTACTCAGGGTGCTGGGTGCTCAGTACTCAGGGTGCTGGGTGCTCAGTGCTCAGGGTGCTGTGTGCTCAGTACTCAGGGTGCTGGGTGCTCAGTGCTCAGGGTGCTGGGTGCTCAGTGCTCGGGGTGCTCGGTGCTCAGTACTCAGGGTGCTGGGTGCTCAGTGCTCGGGGTGCTGGGTGCTCAGTTCTCAGGGTGCTGGGTGCTCAGTACTCGGGGTGCTCGGTGCTCAGTACTCGGTGTGCTGGGTGCTCAGTACTCAGGGTGCTGGGTGCTCAGTACTCAGGGTGCTCGGTGCTCAGTACTCAGGGTGCTGGGTGCTCAGTGCTCAGGTGCTGGGTGCTAAGTACTCAGGGTGCTCGGTGCTCAGTACTCAGGGTGCTGGGTGCTCAGCAATCAGGGTGCTCAGTACTCAGGGTGCTGGTTGCTCAGTGCTCGGGGTGCTGGGTGCTCAGTGCTCGGGGTGCTGGATGCTCAGTGCTCAGGGTGATCTGTGCTCAGTACTCAGGATGCTGGGTGCTCAGTACTCAGGGTGCTGCGTGCTCAGTACTCAGGGTGCTGGGTGCTCAGTCCTCAGGGTGCTCAGTGCTCAGGGTGCTGGGTGCTCAGTGCTCGGGGTGCTCGGTGCTCAGTACTCAGGGTGCTGAGTGCTCAGTACTCAGGGTGCTGGGTGCTCAGTACTCAGGGTGCTGGGTGCTCAGTGCTCGGGGTGTTGGGTGCTCCGTGCTCAGGGTGCTCAGTGCTCAGTACTCAGGGTTCTGGGTGCTCAGTACTCAGGGTGCTGGGTGCTCAGTGCTCGGGGTGCTGGGTGCTCAGTACTCAGGGTGCTGGGTGCTCAGTGCTCGGGGTGCTCAGTGCTCAGTACTCAAGGTGCTGGGTGCTCAGTGCTCGGGGTGCTGGGTGCTCAGTGCTCAGGGTGCTGGGTGCTCAGTACTCGGGGTGCTCGGTGCTCAGTACTCAGGGTACTGGGTGCTCAGGGTCCTCGGTGCTCAGTACTCAGGGTGCTCAGTACTCAGCTTGCTTGTGCTCAGTGCTCAGAGTGCTGGGTGCTCAGTACTCAGGGTGCTCGGTGCTCAGTACTCAGGGTGCTCAGTGCTCAGGGCTCTGGGTGCTCAGTACTCAGGGTGCTCAGTGCTCAGGGTGCTGGGTGCTCAGTGCTCGGGGTGCTGGGTACTCAGTGCTCAGTGCTCGTGGTGCTGGGTGCTCAGTCCTCTGTACTCAGGGTGCTGGGTGCTCAGTGCTCCGGGTGCTGGATGCTCAGTACTCAGGGTCCTGGGTGCTCAGTGCTCAGGGTGCTGGGTGCTCAGTACTCAGGGTGCTCGGTGCTCAGTGCTCAGGGTGCTGGGTGCTCAGTACTCAGGGTGCTAGGTCCTCAGTGCTCAGGGTGCTGGGTGGTCAGTGCTCGGGGTGCTCAGTACTCAGGGTGCTATGTGTTCAGTGCTCAGGGTACTGGGTGCTCAGTACTCAGGGTGCTCGGTGCTGAGTACTCAGGGTGCTGGGTGCTCAGTACTCCGGGTGCTGGGTGCTCAGTGCTCGGTTTGCTCGGTGCTCAGTGCTCAGGGTGCTGGGTGCTCAGTACTCAGGGTGCTCATTGCTCAGGGTGCTGGGTGCTCAGTACTCAGGGTGCTGGGTGCTCAGTACTCAGGGTGCTCAGTGCTCAGTACTCAGGGTGCTCAGTGCTCAGTACTCAGGGTGCTCAGTGCTCAGGGTGCTGGGTGCTCAGTGCTCGGGCTGCTGGGTGCTCAGTGCACAGGGTGCTGTGTGCTCAGTACTCAGGGTGCTCAGTACTCAGGGTGCTGGGTGCTCAGTGCTCAGGGTGCTGGGTGATCAGTGCTCAGGGTGCTGGGTGCTCAGTGCTCAGGGTGCTCGGTGCTCAGTGCTCAGGTTGCTGGGTGCTCAGTACTCAGGGTGCTGGGTGCTCAGTACTCAGGGTGCTCAGTGCTCAGTACTCAGGGTGCTCAGTGCTCAGTACTCAGGGTGCTCAGTGCTCAGGGTGCTGGGTGCTCAGTGCTCGGGGTGCTGGGTACTCAGTCCTCAGGGTGCTGGGTGCTCAGTGCTCAGGGTACTCGGTGCTCAGTTCTCAGGGTGCTGGGTGCTCAGTACTCAGGGTGCTGGGTGCTCAGTGCTCGGGGTGCTGGGTGCTCAGTACTCAGGGTGCTGGGTGCTCAGTGCTCAGGGTGCTGGGTGCTCAGTACTCAGGGTGCTGGGTGCTCAGTGCTCGGGGTGTTGGGTGCTCCGTGCTCAGGGTGCTCAGTGCTCAGTACTCAGGGTTCTGGGTGCTCAGTACTCAGGGTGCTGGGTGCTCAGTGCTCGGGTTGCTGGGTGCTCAGTACTAAGGGTTCTGGGTGCTCAGTGCACGGGGTGCTCAGTGCTCAGTACTCAAGGTGCTGGGTGCTCAGTGCTCGGGGTGCTGGGTGCTCAGTGCTCAGGGTGCTGGGTGCTCAGTACTCGGGGTGCTCGGTGCTCAGTACTCAGGGTACTGGGTGCTCAGTGTCCTCGGTGCTCAGTACTCAGGGTGCTCAGTACTCAGCTTGCTTTGTGCTCAGTGCTCAGAGTCCTGGGTGCTCAGTACTCAGGGTGCTCGGTGCTCAGTACTCAGGGTGCTCAGTGCTCAGTGCTCTGGGTGCTCAGTACTCAGGGTGCTCAGTGCTCAGGGTGCTGGGTGCTCAGTGCTCGGGGTGCTGGGTACTCAGTGCTCAGTGCTCGGGTGCTGGGTGCTCAGTCCTCAGTAATCAGGGTGCTGGGTGCTCAGTGCTCGGGGTGCTGGATGCTCAGTACTCAGGGTCCTGGGTGCTCAGTGCTCAGGGTGCTGGGTGCTCAGTACTCAGGGTGCTGGGTGCTCAGTGCTCAGGGTGCTGGGTGCTCAGTACTCAGGGTGCTGGGTCCTCAGTGCTCAGGGTGCTGGGTGCTCAGTACACCGGGTGCTGGGTGCTCAGTGCTCGGGGTGCTCGGTGCTCAGTGCTCAGGGTGCTGGGTGCTCAGTACTCAGGGTGCTCATTGCTCAGGGGGCTGGGTGTTCAGTACTCAGGGTGCTGGGTGCTCAGTACTCAGGGTGCTCAGTGCTCAGTACTCAGGGTGCTCTGTGCTCAGTACTCAGTGTGCTCAGTGCTCAGTACTCAGGGTGCTCAGTGCTCAGTACTCAGGGTGCTCAGTGCTCAGGGTGCTGGGTGCTCAGTGCTCGGGGTGCTGGGTACTCAGTCCTCAGGGTGCTGGGTGCTCAGTGCTCAGAGTACTCGGTGCTCAGTGCTCAGGGTGCTGGGTGCTCAGTACTCAGGGTGCCCCGTGCTCAGTGCTCGGGGTGCTGGGTGCTCAGTACTCGGGGTGCTGGGTTCTCAGTGCTCAGGGTGCTGGGTGCTCAGTGCTCAGGGTGCTCGGTGCTTAGTACTCATGGTGCTCGGTGCTCGGGGTGCTGGGTGCTCAGTGCTCGGTGTGCTGGGTGCTCAGTGCTCGGGGTGCTGGGTGCTCAGTGCTCGGGGTGCTGGTTGCTCAGTACTCGGGGTGCTCGGTGCTCAGTACTCAGGGTGCTGGGTGCTCAGTGCTCAGGGTGCTGGGTGCTCAGTACTCAGGGTGCTCGGTGCTCAGTACTCAGGGTCCTGGGTGTTCAGTGCTCGGGGTGCTGGGTGCTCATTAATCAGGGTGCTGGGTGCTCATTAATCAGGGTGCTGTGTGCTCAGTACGCTGGGTGCTCAGTACTCAGGGTGCTGGTTGCTCCGTACTCAGGGTGCTCGGTGCTCAGTACTCAGGGTGCTGTGTGTTCAGTGCTCAGGGTGCTGGTGCTCAGTACTCAGGATGCTCGGTGCTTAGTACTCAGCGTGCTGGGTGCTCAGTACTCCGGGTGCTGGGTGCTCA
This sequence comes from Microtus oregoni, assembly GCF_018167655.1. NCBI lineage: Eukaryota > Metazoa > Chordata > Mammalia > Rodentia > Cricetidae > Microtus > Microtus oregoni. Next base: position 33,088 of record NW_024543746.1, read on the forward strand.
GTGCTCGGGGTGCTCGGTGCTCAGTACTCAGTGCTCAGTGTGCTCAGTGCTCAGTGCTCAGGGTGCTGGGTGTTCAGTACTCAGGGTGCTTGGTGCTCAGTACTCGGGGTGCTGGGTGCTCAGTACTCAGGGTGCTGGGTGCTCAGTACTCAGGGTGCTGGGTGCTCAGTACTCGGGTGCTGGGTGCTCAGTGCTCAGGGTGCTGGGTGCTCAGTGCTCGGGGTGCTGGGTGCTCAGTACTCAGGGTGCTGCGTGCTCAGTACTCAGGGTGCTGGGTGCTCTGTGCTCGGGGTGCTGGGTGCTCAGTGCTCGCGGTGCTGTGTGCTCAGTGCTCGAGGTGCTCGGTGCTCAGTACTCAGGGTGCTGGGTGCTCAGTCCTCTAGGTGCTCAGTACTCAGGGTGCTGTGTGTTCAGTGCTCAGGGTGCTGGGTGCTCAGTACTCAGGGTGCTCGGTGCTTAGTACTCAGGGTGCTGGGTGCTCAGTACTCCGGGTGCTGGGTGCCCAGTGCTTGGGGTGCTCGGTGCTCAGTGCTCAGGGTGCTGGGTGCTTAGTGCTCGGGGTGCCCGGTGCTCAGTACTCGGGGTTCTGGGTGCTCAGTGCTCAGGGTACTAGGTGCTCAGTACGTTGGGTGCTCAGAACTCAGGGTGCTGGGTGCTCAGTGCTCAGGGTGCTAGGTGCTCAGTGCTCAGGGTGCTGGGTGCTCAGTGCTCAGGGTGCTGGGTGCTCAGTGCTCAGGGTGCTGGGTGCTCGGTGCTCTGGGTGCTGGGTGCTTAGTGCTCGGGGTGCCCGGTGCTCAGTACTCGGGGTGCTCAGTGCTCAGTACTCAGGGTGCTGGGTGCTCAGTGCTCAGGGTGCTGGGTGCTCAGTACTCAGGGTGCTGGGTGCTCGGTGCTCAGTACGCTGGGTGCTCAGTACTCAGGGTGCTGGGTGCTCAGTACTCAGGGTGCTCGGTGCTCAGTGCTCAGGGTGCTGGATGCTCGGTGCTCGGGGTGCTGAGTGCTTAGTGCTCTGGTTGCTATGTGCTCAGTACTCAGGGTGCTGGGTGCTCAGTGCTCAGTACTCAGGGTGCTGGGTGCTCAGTGCTCAGGGTGCTGGGTGCTCAGTGCTCAGGGTGCTGGGTGCTTGGTGCTCGGGGTGCTGG